>NC_090750.1:23918162-23940662 GCF_036898095.1 Palaemon carinicauda
ATAAACAAGTGTGTATATAGCATTTAGTTTTAAATAAAAATAAACAGGAACTATAAAAATTGTTGGCAAATCCAGTGTGTCTTTTTCCGGTACACAGTTGTTATAAATTCACCATTGTCTCTGCTTACGTTATTGTCTAAAAAAGGTAGAGAGTTGTTGTTCTTTTTTTCTATAGTGTACTTCATATTTTGTTGTTGAATATTTATATGGTTTAAAAACATTTCACTATGCCATGGTTGTTTACATAACACAAAAGTATCATCAACATATCTTCTATAATACACTGGCTTAAAAGTGTCTGGACAACTATTTAAAAAATTTTCTTCAAAAGAGGACATAAACATATTTGCAAACAAGGGTCCTAACGGGGAACCCATGGCAACTCCATCGACCTGCGAATAGAGTTGGCCATTAAAAACAAACATGGAGTCTTGCGCAGCAAGCTCAAGAAAAGTCTTAAAATAATGTCTGTTAAAACCATTAAAAATAATTTGATCGTCATAAAAAACTTTATCTAAAATAATATTAATCGTTTCTTTTAGTGGCACACTTGTAAAAAGAGATTCTACATCAAAACTTGTCATATGTAGATCACCATCTTGTAAAACTATTTGTTGCTGAAACTCATAGCCATTTTTTAGTGAGAACTGGTTGCTTGAGAAATTACTAAGTAAAGAGACAAGGTGTTTTGATATTTTATAAGACGGGTTGTCATAGGCTGCCATAATGGGTCTAATAGGAACTCCTTCCTTATGTATCTTTGGTAGTCCACATAAAATGCTAAAAGAAGAACCAGTCACAAAAAGTTTTTGGTACGTAGTTTCATTTACGATACCTTCATTTTTTAGTGTCCTCAAAAATCTGTTAATTTTGTCTTCTCTTTTGTAAATGTCCAAGAAATTTGGTTCACCATGTAACTTAAATTTAGTTTGGTCTGCAAGAATATATATATATATATATATATATATATATATATATATATATATATATATATATATATATATATATATATATATATATATATATATACATATTGATACGATTAGATCTATTGAAGGATTGTATCATGCCATAATGGATTAGCCCTAAATCTATAGGAAGAAGATAAAAATATAAATCTAATCGCCGCATATAGTATCTAATCAGGGGATAACTTAAATAAAGATGTCCATTAAATGATAATTCTCCATTAAATGGGATTTAATATCTAGGGAATCTTCGATCCAAGATAGAAAAACAGTAATTACTGAACGGAAGTTAAGTGATAGTAAAAGATTAGGAGAAAAAGAACCCAAGAAAATTAAATCGGAAGCATTCGAATTCAAAAACATTCCAAATGGATAAATCCGGTCAATTGGGGATTGGAAATAGGATGGAACCAAGGAGGTTTAATACCTGGAGATGCCACTGGTCACTTTCCCGCTTTCCTCATACAAATCCGCGAAGCCATTTTGACAGCGGACACACCTGCCGTGTAGGGCAGAAAGGACCCAATCCTTTGCCCGTTTCGTGATCGTCATAACCTTACCTTTAAAAATTCTGACTTTATCATCTTTTCATCATAAGAGAATTAAAATTTCATGTTAACAAAGATATATACTGTAGTTACAAAATATTTTATCAATACAGCATACAGAAAATAAACAAGTAGAAATTCATTCAAGAAACGAAGACATGATAGAAAAACTCAACTCTGGTAAGGAATCTAGAATTTTATCCTATTACACTGCTATAAGCAACAATCATCAGATTAATATACGGCGTGCAGAAGCACTGATAAAAGGAAAATTATCTACTGGTCCTTTAAACGAATCGGTCAACTCCCGAGGCAATACAACCATTGTAGGACAGAAGTTTAACCTTGAAACAGCCACAAACAAAGGAGCTTTAATACAAACCCTCCTTGCTACAAACAATAATTATCCGATGAATATAAGACGTGAAGATACACTCATAAAATGAAATTAGCTACTGGCTACTAAACTGAATCAGCTAAGTATAACTTTGGTAACTTTGCATTTCATTTTGGGGTAGCAATTTTGCTGTAAAATACTTGGCAGCATACGTATATTAGACCTGGAGAAACTTTTTAGCCAGTGCATATAGAAATGATGAAAAGCGAATTATTATAAAGGGTTTATTTAATTATTTATGTGACAGTTTTCTGTCTTTATGATTTAAAAAATGTGCAAAATTTATAGCATACAGAATACATACCGATGAAATGTAACCAATGGATTCAAAGTTTGGCTGAGTCTTTGAGTGCATCCATGTGCAGAACACTAAACAGGCCTCCTTTAAGCAATAAAATGAGAGCTTGTGTCCTTCCTAAACAATTATTCTAATTGAACTGAGCTACCAGTGACATCTCCACTTTATTAAACATCATGAGCTAACGTGCCTTGGTAGGTCACGCCGCAGGCGACTGCTCATTTTGCCCTACTCGCGGGTCTGCTTCACAAATCCGGGAATAGGGTACCTTCAGGTATTAAACCTCCTTGGGATGGAACAGGAAGAGAATACAGGAGTTGATGGTAAAGTGGGGAGGGGGACTGGGTTGACTATAGAAGCGAAGGAGAAGAATAAGACCGAGTTAAAAAGTATTGTATTTACGGATTTGGTATTTATAGCCCAAGGCTCTGACCTGTGAGGTCCTTCAGAACCCAAGTCCATCTAGGGGTAAACCATATAATTATGCTATTAGGTACAAATGAGAAGTTAGACAGCAAGACGAAGGAAGGAAGTGGATACAGAGAAAAGGGGTTAGATCAAAAATCAAATGTAGCTGGGGGCCGATAGGCATAGTAAGTTAATCAGTAGAAGATACATAGAGGTTTTGCATATTTGAAAAATTCTTTGAAAACTTTCCTAATAATGCAATGCGGCTATTCTACCAGTGTTGTCATACAAATGTCTAAAAATCTAGGTTTATATAGACTATTACAAAGCAGGTCCTTCACTATCATTTATTAATAAGCATGTCAATATTTACAAAACAATTCCCTTCACATAACAAAGAATTAGCTTTCCAGTTATTTAGGTTGTGAAATATTCTCATTATTGGTTACAAAATTTAATGTCAATCCTTTACTTAACTATTATATTTGCTAAGGTTATATTTAGATACACAAGTATAAGACTTTATTATTCCTTTTTAACACCAGCTTATTACTACAGTACTCGTGAACGAAATCAACCGGCCATAAACGTATCAAAACAAGACTATGATGAGAGTGAGGACAGTAACAAAGCCCAAACTTTCAGGAAAGGAATTCTCTTGGAGTTGCTAACGAGGAGTTTCTCCCACGATGGTTTAAATGGGTTCTGCGCTTGGCAATAACGAGGGAACTCGGAGGAGTGAGTACACGGCTTGTTGCCTCTCATGGAGAGCCTAATGAGGCGGAAGTGAAATGCCAGTGTTGTTGTTTACCTTCTCTGTTTCAATTTTCCAAGACTTGGGTTTCGCAAATGATATGAATAATGTCCTGCATTCCGTCTTGGTTGCTTAACATTAAACCATTAATAACCTTCTTCATCGGCAGTGCCTATTTGGGGTCAGTTATGGTCATTGAAGGGGTTAAATCATATAAAAAAAAGGAAAAAAAAAAGTTATAGGAAATATAACCCCAAAAATGTTGATTTGGACGTTTCTTACATTTAAACAAATATGGCTATATAAAACGGAAGGAATTAATATGTAATCAAGCATTTTCTATTTTCATCTTCATTGCATCTAGTTCTTTTCTTTCCTGAATTGATACAGAACTAAGCAGTCAAATTCTCAATTTCGTTATAAAGAAAGATATCCTATTTTTCTTTAATCCATTCAGAGATTTGATTCTCTGAGGTGGCTTACCCATACTTAATGTTTATTAAATTTAAATAAAATGTCTGCCTTTAATCCCCTATAAAATATGAGAAAAAAATGACTTTATCAACTCATAATAAATTATAAGAACAATCGATACATTTAGTACCTGGTAAATGAAGAGAGAAGTACCACTGGATTTGATCACTTGTGCATCATCAAAATTTATGCACTTAATCCTTTGTAATCCCTTTAAATCATTGTGCGCGCGCACGCGCGTGTGAGAGAGAGAGAGAGAGAGAGAGAGAGAGAGAGAGAGAGAGAGAGAGAGAGAGATAGAGAGACCTATATAAAGAAGACATCTCCCCTTCATCCATATTAATGGAGAGCTTATTTTCTACAAATGGTTAGCATTGTTCTAATTCATATACTTATATATTTCAGGTTTGGGATTTGTAGTGAAATAAAAATAGAAAGCATCCAGTTGGAGAAGAAAAGCTTAATGCTTTAGAATTTTTTTTTTTTTTTAATAACAGGGGCATTTATGTTATGAGTCTATCATCCTTAATAAAAAATAGGCACAAACACATACACACACACACTAACATTCCCCGAGCTTATTTCCGGGGACGGGATCCTCTTAGATATACGACAAGAATGACACAGAAAGGAACAAAACTACCTTCTTTGAATTGCGATTGAGTCATTAATAGTTTTTACTTTACATTGGCAATTTCCAGACTGATAAAGTCCCCTTGATGACTTTGACCTAACTACTTAAAGATCACATTCCTTAGTACTTTTCCATAAATGATTTCTTATGGTTAGACTGTCACTCTGCGCTTAGTTCTGTTTGTTTTGTATTCCGCTTGTGACAATTTTCCTTTTCAAGAAGTACTGATTTCATCATTAAAGTCGTATAAAGAATAAACTCTATAAAGTGAGCTCCTTGCCCTTTACTTGTTATAAATATATAGTTTTTGTTAATCAGATATACTTGTTAAATCAGCCGAACATTTACTAGGTTATAACATTAATATTGCATTTAAGCACCATGTAACGTTAATTGAATATGTTTTAGTGGGAACAAATTACAAAATGAGTGGAACAATCAAATTGATAATAACAAGTTGCAACCAACTCCGGATAGCAAGGTTGGTAGCGTCGCGGATTTCTATTATAGAGGTCCCGAGTTCGGTCCCCGCCAGGGACGCGAATACCGTGAGACCTACTACCGGGGGCTACTCCCAGGGTTGCGCCTGGGGGGGAGGTTAGAGGGGACTAGAGATAGCCCCTGCTGGCTAATGGTCGCCCGAGGAGGACGATGTAAATCGTCTCTGTGGAGTCCTAAAACCCGCAACTTTAACTTTTAATCATTAACGCAGAAATACCAAAGAGTTACAGCAATATTTTTGACATTATATATAATTAGTCATACAAGATTTTACTGAACAGTCCGCCAGAAATTTTACCCAAATGAAATGACTGTAATATGCAGAGTTTTAGGAGAGAGAGAGAGAGAGAGAGAGAGAGAGAGAGAGAGAGAGAGAGAGAGAGAGAGAGATTTAATATTTGGATAAAACTGTGCTAGATATTTTATTGGATTCAGAAAGTTTCTTAATTTTTAAATTTAATACTTTCAAGAAGTGATGATGTAATGAGTCAATTTTAAATTTCCTGTTATTTATAAGTTTCTCTTTTCTGATTTATCTTTATCACTCAACTATTCCATCGTAAATAACTTAATTACTCATTTCTTCCTGATTTTATCGCTGGCAGCTCTGTAACAGATTATTCGACTCATTTGTGTTTAATCTATTCCTTTCATAAAAAAGGATAATCTGCAATGTTGGTTTAGGTAGTTTTAGTAATTCTGAAATTAAGTATTATTATTATTATTATTATTATTATTATTATTATTATTATTATTATTATTATTATTATTATTATTATTATTATTATTATTATTATTTGCATTCTCACATTTTGATTTTTGCTCTTAGTGGTATTTGTTTAATAACATTCCTATTCTCTATATTTTTTTTTTATTTTAGCATTTTGATTACTATTTAGCTGTAGTTCTTAATTAGATTACAAATATATAATATATCACATCTAATTTTAATCTACACCCGTAGATTCAAAATGATGAGAATTAATGTTGGAGTATGTAGTAAATCTCCAAGGGTGGGGGAAACCTGATGATTGTAATACATAACTAATGAGTTTTCTTACACAACCCAGGGGAGAACGAGATTTCATGAAAGGAAAACTAATTTGTGCTGTTATTATTAATGTTATTATTACTATTATCATATTCTGATGAAAAGTATTAGCTGCCTCAGAGGTTTTGATTTTTAAAAATACTTCTTTAAACATTTTATGATTACTTTTATTTCAGCTTCTGTATTTTGCCGGTAGGGAATGGTAGTATATATTTCAACGGAGACAAATAATCTCATTATTTTTTCTTTATGTATATACATGATTATCCGCCCAAGGGAGTATTCTATTTTTCTTTCTGGTCGTCAGTTTTCTTTGGTTACTTTTAAGGATACCATTACGTTTCAAGTAAATGCTTTGCTATATTCAGGAAAATGGTTAAATTTACGGCACTATTATTGGCTAACACGTGCGCCTAGGCTATGTTCTGTTCTGTCATAAAGTAAAATGCATATGTGCGGCTTCACCGAAGGTTTGCTCCTCTCTAGGGTACTTCAGCTGTCCTGTAATTATGCAAGGCCTTAGACAAGACTGCTGGTATGACAGGCGATCTGTTTGCGCGCTGATTTATATTTCTGTTAATTACAGTTGGTAGGTTGCTTTTCTGCTGGTTTCACTGGTCATTTATACCTTTGTGGTAGCTCGAGTTCAACCGATTACCGACCAATTTTTATAATTCCTATATTATCTAAAGTTTTCGAACGTCTTTTGGCAAAACATCTAAATAGGTTTGCGGAAGGCAATCATGTTCCCTAGTTTGTAATTTGGCTTTCGCAAAGGCCTTGAAGCATGTGATGCTTTTCTCATAATCTCCAGTGCTGTACAGAAATCTCTTCGATTGTGGTCAGGAAGTTCGTATGATTGGCCTTTATTTTAGTGCTGCCTTTGACCGTGTTAATCATGAGGACCTTTCTTTCCAACTCAAGCAGTTGTTAGGGGTGGGTCTTTTCTTAGCATCATTATTGGATTTCTAAGTAATAGGTCAAAAAGAGTTGTTGCTGATGAGGACCATTGTGAATATCAGAATATGATATCTGTTATTCCTTAGGGTAGTGTTCTTGACACATAACTTTTCATATTATAAACACATGACATGTGGTTTGGCCTAGAAAACAAGCTCTTTGCTGTTACTCTTTTTACTCTTATTCCTTGGGGCAGCTTATGGGACACAAAGCTGAATCCAAACAAAACTCAACGTATGATTGTAAGTAGGTCGAAAACAGTTGCTCCTCAACATCCCTCTCAGCATTGATAATGTTTCTTTAACTTTGTATGACCCCTTTAAAATTTTAGGTGTGATTCTTGACAACAAATTTACATTATAGAAAAACAGGTCTGTCTCTATTTCAGTTGCTCAAAAAATATTCTAAATGAGAAAGTCTCAAGACTTTCGGTGATCAGTCTATTCTGAAGAAGTGTTTCAATTCATTCATCCTACGATCCATTAAATTTTTTATTCCTGATCTGGATATTAATCTCTGGCACCGTCGTTCAATAAGTCCCTTATGCATGTTGTATAAGCTTTTTTATAATTCTGACTATCCTTTATATTAAGATCTTCTCAGACAGTACCACCGTTTTCGTGATATTAGGCTAGCAGTTAATTGTGGCCTTCTTCATCCTAAGGCTCATTACTACACAGTATTCTAGAAGTTTTATTCATGTTGGACTTTTTTTCTCTCTTTTTTTTCGGTTTTTGGTATGAGATGATACGCTGGCAGTGGGTGTCCTGTGCTCGGCCAGTTATTTCGATTTTCTCTTGGTGTTGCTGAAAACTAGTTTCACATATCAACTTTGTAGGATTAATAACTATTCAAGCACTGAAAATAATGTTGAGGTTATTTTGTATCTTTATAAAATACGATGGATGCCATAAAACAGTACAGCGAAGTTTGATGTTAAACATGTATACCATATTATTCGAGGGGATGTTGCTATTCTTTTTTTTTTTATTGGATGAAGATAAAAACTTAGTTGTTTACCTCCCTGTATTCCCTCTGTATGGAATTCGATACGGCTTGACAAGTTTCAAGAATAATTTGACCTAAGCGTTGAGGAGACATTGCCACATTGAATTTGATATTTTCACATGATTATCCTGTTGCTAAATATCGTTGTGAAGTAGCGAGTCTTTCATGAGGTGTTGTGGTCATCCTCATGCGCTCGTCTTGCTTCTTTATATAGAGTGCGATTCTATTATGTAATTAATAATGTGTCCAAATCCATGCCCAGATAATCCTCGGGGGCGCAATTTCGACTACCCCAGTAAATTCAAATGAAATAGAAATAACAACTCTTTGCTCCAGCTATTGTTTAGCCCAAAATCTTCTCTTGTGTCTGTCCTTTTTCTTAAGCCTCATACATTACAAGTCAATAAAGCAATGGTTTAAGGGCGTTATTAAAGAGAGGTTTTATCATAGGTGTTAACTGATATAGTGCTGAAACTAAAAGGACATGTTTATGAAGATCTGATCATAGTGTGAGTGTTCACCGATACAATTCCAAAGTTAGTCCCACTACGATCTGATTTCTGAATCAAATTGTTAGTGAATGGACAGTCTTAAGAGCTAAGCTCTCGGATAAGAAATGTAAGTTTTATTTGGTTTGTGGAATAGCTTGTATTTGCATATGATACTATGCTGGTTGAGGACAGTATATATAAACTGGAAAAGGTAATAAGGGAGTTTGATGTTTTTGGTCAAAAGAAACAGTTGAGAGCGCATTTAAACAAGAGTAAGATAATGAGTAAAAATAAATCAGGATGATGGAATAATGAAAGTTAGTATTTCTGTTGGATGACTAAGAGTAATTATTTTGTTCAGGAACATAGGTATGAATGTAACGGATGTGGGGAATCTGAGTGAAAAGGTGAGTCAGAGAACTGGAAAAGCAGGAGAGAGAGAGAGAGAGAGAGAGAGAGAGAGAGAGAGAGAGAGAGAGAGAGAGAGAGAGAGAGAGAGAGAGAGAGAGAGAGAGAGAGATAGCATTATGAGCAGTTGATTGGTAAGAGACTGAAGGTGTCTCTCGATTGGAAGTTATAAGGAATATTTAAAGCCAACTTTCCTTGATGTCAGTGAAGTAGGAATGTTGAATATATTTGTCAGAAAATTAGATGACAGGTTGGAATGATTTCTTTATTCAATAAAAGTAGTTTGATTAGAAATGATTAGATACGTAATGTGGAGGACAGAAATAGGATGGATCGAAGTTTCTTTAGGCACTCTATTCGTAATTAAAGAATGGTTGACAATAGGTTGATTGAAAAGTACACTGGGTAGGTGAAAGGTGGGGTGAATAGGC
Source organism: Palaemon carinicauda (assembly GCF_036898095.1). Classification (NCBI taxonomy): domain Eukaryota; kingdom Metazoa; phylum Arthropoda; class Malacostraca; order Decapoda; family Palaemonidae; genus Palaemon; species Palaemon carinicauda. The sequence goes on from NC_090750.1 coordinate 23,927,494, forward strand.
CAATGTGTGTAGGGAGCTTCAACGTTCTACTGATGAGCCTTCTTTGTAGACGTTTAAAGTAACAAATATTTTGGAGGCTTCATTGCATAATGGCTCATCCGCAATGCAGCAGTTAAATACTGAATTTGTCAGTGACTATTATTCTATGTTTTGGATCCCTTCCTGCTAGGAAAACTGCAACTGTACATTTATACAGATCCACTTCAGTTACGAACATTGTGTATAAGCAAGTACGGTATATGAATAAGTAAGGGTTAAAAGAGGAAAAACTTTTCTGGTAAAAGTAACAGAATTTCCAAAACAGATTTCAGTAAAGATTTATCGAAGACTTGTTCTGCTCGGGGTAAATATAAGAGAAAGATTCATATCTCTGATTTTTTTCTTGTTAAAAGAAAGTTATGGAGCATTTTGCACGTCTTCTTCTTCGCCATTTCATCTCAGGTACCCAACAGAGAGAGAGAGAGAGAGAGAGAGAGAGAGAGAGAGAGAGAGAGAGAGAGAGAGAGAGAGAGAGAGAGAGAGAGAGGGGGGGGTAGATTCTTAAGGACTGGCTTTTCCCAATATAAAAAATTCCTTTGTCTTTCAAAGCTTCAAGGACAAAATGATGTTCTTAATTCATTTGCGATGATGTATATGGAAGAAACCCTTTAAAGCGAATTGGAAAGTAAGCAAATTAAACAACTTTTCGAGCCCTTATTGCAATGGCAGTAGATTTCCTTTTTCTAGAAGAGTTGGGCCCGTATAGAGTTAATCTAATCTAGATCAACAAACACCTACCAGTGGAAATATAATGAAAGTTTCCGCAACCACAAATTAGTCCTTTTTTAGACTAATCCAAGTGACACCAGTCAGGTAATTGCCTCTGTTGCTCTCTTCATCTTAACATCAAAGATCTGTTTTTATTATGAAGTTCCCAGTTTGCCCAACACTTATCATCATATCGACATAAAGCCTCTTTAATGTCCTTTCCTCTTTACTGCTGATATTTCCAAAGTCTATATTCGTTTCTCATATTTATAGTATACACCAACAAACACCTCGACAATCGCTTGACATGATTTAGGTACGCTAGTCATTCTAAGTCTATAAACACATCTTATTCAGATTTTTGTCATTCCTGTTAATCTTTTTTTTATTTTTTTTTTATTTCATCCACGACATCTTGCTTTGATATATTATTTATCATTATTTTTTTATGCATCTTATTTTTAGATTCTACTCTTCTCTTGTGCGACTGAAAAGGCCCTTCTGCATGTGCACTTTCATGACTCATTGTTTCAGATCATGCAATGATAACAGGTAAATCTATATATTAGACATTCCCCTCGATTCTGACAGTGTGATTGAAGTATTCGTGATTCTTACTTCTGCATTTTAATGAATCCTGACATATTTTATCTTACCTATATCAGCATTAATCCTCTTCTAAAATCCATGTTCGACCTATCCCCTGTCTTTTAGCAAATTGAAAACCGACTCATGGTTAATAACTTTGAAATAAAAGAGAAAATTTTCTCAAGTCCAATTTAGATAAACAATCAACAGTCTCATCAACGCAAACACACACACACATACACATACACACACACACACACACACACACACACACATATATATATATATATATATATATATATATATATATATATATATATATATATATATATATATATATATATGTATAATATATATATATATATATATATATATATAATATATGTATATATATATATATATATATATATATATATATATATATATATATATATATATATATATATATATATATATACATGCATATATATATATATATATATATATATATATAATATATGATTAATTTAGTAAATAAGAGTAAAATATGCGGGTTTGGCTTTTTTTTAAATTCTAAGGTAGTTTTTGTTCACTGGAATTAACAAAAAACTGCTAATTCAAGAAGAATAAATGCTATATCAGCGTCAGTAATTTGATTTTGCCTGATATCAAATAATAGTCCAAAAAGGTCTTAGAAATATAACTGTGCTTGTCTCAGCAGGAGGATACACCCCATATCCCAGAATTGTGAATAAAAATGACGGAATAAGTAATAATCAAAACATTCAGAATCAGATTAAAATCCATTTATACTAAAAACACCAGGTAAGGATTACTAAGGTTCCTGGAAAGGAATGTGAATTATTTCTCTATCCCCGGACCAATAAAATACTGACATTCGAGTATTAGATGTCATTTCATTTGCAGTTAAGTTCTTTGGTCTTTATTATATACCATCATGTACATTACAGAAGGTGCTTTATTGGGTATATTGAAAACATTAAAGGCCGAGGCGTCAACGTCAGCGATTTTATGTCAACAGTCATTAAGATAAGATACGAGATACGATCACGTTCATAAGTGACGACAGTATTCTTTCATCATCGTTCATAAGGGAAAAATATTATTTATATTTCTTAAAAACTTTCCTTTTTAATTATAAGAGCAAATTAGTACATATAACAGGAATATATGTAATATAAAATGTAAAAAAAAATAAATTTCACAGGTAAAAACTTTGCATTTTCGTCACATTCTCGGCTCAGCCATCGCTCCAATGACTTCACTCATCGTCTGGTTTTTGGAAATCATGATTAAATCCAAGAGAGATGAAATATAATTACCAGAATTATCCAAAACCATAAACAAACTAAAAACTCAAGGCAATGGTAAACACAATCAGACCAAAATTGAGGAAATACTAAAGAAAGGAAAAAACAACAAATTGATGGAAAGAAGACTTGGAACAGGGCACCAAAAGATGAAAATGGAAATCTTATCATTAAAAGAGATGGAGTGAGAAAGATTGCAGAGTATTTCTATACAATGCTATAAAATAAAGATATAAGTAATAAACTTTGCCAATGAAAATAGTGAAACACCTGAGCTGGTACCAAAAGAAAGAGTAGGAGAAGTAAAGAAAGCATCGGAGGGCATGAAAAGAGGCAAAACAGCAGGAGAATGATCTTTACATACTTCTTAGAAAAACTCTATCATTATACTAACTCACAAAAATGAAGGCACACACACAGAAAAAAAAAACAGCTCAATAAGTTTAATCTCCGTAGTATATCAAATATTTACATAGATCATACCCGACCAAATAGAAAGACAGCTAGACTTTGATCAACCAAGAGAACAGGCAGGCCTTAAAATCATATCTATGTAATTAACCAGGTAATAAAAAAAATGACAGAATATGTCTAACTACAATGGATGGCATTTATAGATTATGAGAAAGCTTTTTATTCTGTTAAAATTTCAGCAGTAATGAAAGCTCTTCAAAGACAAGGTATAGATGAATATTTTGCTAGAACACTGGAAGATATCTATACTAGAATAATAAAAATCCTAAAATTACAAAAAGAATGTGGGGAAATTCCGATTGAGAAAGAAGTTAGACAGGGTTATTATTAACAGCATGACTAGAAGTTTCTAATAATTTAGATTGGAAAGAAGCAGGGATTGGAAATGGTTGGGAATACCCTAACAACTTAAGATTTACAGATAACATAGTTCTATTTAGTGAATCATGTGATGACTTGCAAAAAATAATAGAATACTGGAATAGAAAAAGCAGAAATGTAGGACTGAAATTGATAAGAGTAAAACTAAGATATTATTCAATGAATACGCAGGGACAATAACTGATGGTTTTGGAGGAACCTCGGGGGATTATTAATGAATATACGTGCTTGAGACAGACAGTAAGTGTTTTCCAAGGACATGATATTGAAAATAAAAGAAGGATTAACATATGGTGGAAAGCGTTTAAATGAGATTATGTAGAGTAAAATTTAATTGTCTATAAAAAGAAAATGTCTAATCAGATGGACCTACCGGTGTTAACTCACACATCAGAAACATGGGGCTCTTTTAAAGCCTTAGAACATAAGCTAGTTACAAATTAACGAGCTATGGAAAGAATAATGTGGCCATTAACACTAAGAAACATAAAAAGCCACATAAGTATAAGAGCAAATCAAAGTAGAGGATATTCTAACAATAGGTAAGAGAATGAAATGGACATAAGCAGGACATATAATGAGAATAACAGATAGTTTATGAACATTAAGAATGACAGAATGGGTCCCTAGAGATTACAAAAGAAGTAGGGGAAGGAGGAGAAGGTAATTGATTGACGATCTAAGAAAATTAGCGTGTATAGACCAAAATAGAAAGATTATAAACAGATGCGAGGGGGGCATGTCTGAGGCCTTTATTTTGCAGTGGACCAATAACGGTCGACAATGACGTTGATGACGAACACTGTCGTACACACAATAGACTGGAACGAAAAACGGCGTTTTGACCACAGGTGCGTGGGGTGATGGTAAACTCTATCAATTCTTTATATGGTCCATATTGAAGCGTCTTTGAATAACTACATTCAAAATAGTAAGGGAAGAGGATCTGCCTTCATTCAGAAAAGGAGGTAAAAGGAATGCAACTGCTATATGCAAATAAATAAGATAAAGACACCCAAGAACATCGTAGGTAACTAAACTATCACACTACAATAAAACTATAATATAAATAACCAATTGTAATATTCCAAACCACACCAGTCATAGATAGATTAGTTCTTACTGTTAAATAAATATGTCACTTGCAATGATTGCCATTCATATTTGGGAAAAGAACTTTTGCAAGCACGGAAATGTACACAAACGTACAAGAGTGTTTTACGATCTTATATTCTATTAATTGTCTGTGGAAAATATACATATGCTTGTCCATACATATTCATTGGTGTATATATGTATGAAACTTGATATGAATAAGGGCTCCCAAAGGAATTACTGAAGTTAATCTTGCCTGTAAAAATATTTCAATTGGAGAAAAGGAGTAACGAATATAAAAACTTTATCTAAAAGCAAAGAAATTTACCAAACTTATGAGGTATCTGTTAAGTAAGGCTCCAACGCTGATTATTCTGTTTAGAATTGCCTCTTATACATTTTACTGTTACCGTTTTGTTTTGCAAGTACTATATTACTGTTTATAGGTAAAAAGAATTAGGTATTTTCATTCACACAAACTTATTCTTACCAATCATGTTTCTTATATGTAACTTTCACCGGAATATTCTATCTTTATGTAAAGGTAATTGCAATATTTTCGATGCTTGCTTAGGGTAAGGAGATATGGTTGCAATGTAAGGAGTAAAACATGGCAGTGTTAGTTTGTTAGATTAGTGGAGCCGATGACATTTTTTATGGAGATTCTTTCAATTCCAGAAACAGGCACCAAAACTGGTGCACATAATTCTTGGGATTTCTCTTTTGATAATCCTGTTAGCCATCTAAAATTTCATGATTGTAGCTAATTTTCAAGGTCGGTGCCATTGAAAATACAGAAATATTCCTATCTGAAAGATCTTAGTGTCAAATCATACAGCTTTCATCATAAATAATCCTAAATTAGAACCATGGATTTACTGTCTTCCTTGTATCAACAGAGTGGATATGAATGAACATCCAGGAATAGTTGAATGGGCCACTACTGTGAAACTGAGCATGGGGTTCAGTATCAGCTGAATAATTATTTAGTGTACCTAAATCATTATTTCAGTGTTCCAAATGCTGTCTGACAAGCCTTGAATTCAGTTTGCTATTCTGTATTACATGTAGTTAGAAAGTTGCATATGAATTAACAAGATGTGCACTTACAGCTCAATATTACTTTGGATAAAGTTATCTGGATGATTACAGATCACACAAAACTTAAAGGATACTGGAGGAACTATTCTGCTTGGTGCAGCACATATATCTTTATTCTTGAACCTAATCGTATCCCATACCTTCTTGTGCATGATTGTGATCAAGGTGGAAAAACGTTAAACTTTCTGCTTGATTTACTGAATACAGATAATTACCATACTGTGATACCTTGAATGCCTTTTAGCAACATGGTCAGTGTTGTCTTTGCTAAAAGAAATTGGAAGAGCTCAGGTCACCATGTGAACAAAAACAACAAAATGATGCTACTCTATGATTGTGACTAATAGTCCCCTCTTGCACACAATTATTGAGATGCCCGTTGTTGTAGATCCTGCACAACTTGGTGACGATAGAGTGGTAGCATTGTAACACCTATGTTATCACCCTATGTTCAACAACCAGAAACTGGAGAGAGCCAGAAAAAAGAAAAGCAGAATTTACTTAACCAGTAGAATGCAAGACCACGCTTTGTAAAACCACCCGTAAGGGCAAAGTTATGATGACGAACCTCAATTATCGACTTCATAAAAATCGCCAAAATTTACGTGGCGAAAAACTCCTGGCAAGATTCAACATGGAAAATGCTATTGCACAATTCAAAAGGAGCACAAATTACTTTTAGTGATAGATTACCAATGTATTTAAACTTTTTAAAGCAAAAGTTGTTGAAGGAAGACTGTAAACTGTTTTCCAAGCTATTCATATGAAGGAAGAGGAGAGAATGTGACTTGGAGCTCTTCCATCATGAGATCCAGTCACATCTGTGGTGATAAAAAAAGTCCACACCAGTCAAAAATTCCAGCTCACTAACATTCTTGAGAGCCAATTAATATTTTCTGAGGCAGAGACCGATGATAACACTATCATCATTGATGGAGCAGTTTTGGGGATAAATTTACCCCATGTAGTTTAAAGACATTCAAAGTGTCTTTCCTACAATGAATGTATACTCTACCAAGTATAAGAGAAAACACATTGTGTTTGATGTCTATTCTGAAAGCTGAAATTCTATCAAAGTAAGGACACGGATGTTGTTGGGAACACATGGTGGAAAGGGAGGCAAAATTCCCTCAAATCCGCAACACTTCCTGAGAGAAAATAACAACAAAGCCGAGCTGTTAAAAGTCCCTGGCTGATAAGATTGCACTTGTACCCACAGCATCTGGGTCATTGTGACCATGGCTGAAGTGGTTAATGGGTTTTATCAAAATAGTATTTCCCAGGATTATGTGTGCCAATTCTGGTGATTGTTTCCGGCAATGAGAGATTCTTACTGTACCAACCATGTGTCACACGATCATACATAGTTCATTTTGTGTATATATTATGCTTGTATCTTTGCTCTTACCTCACACTAAAAAGAGCCTGAATAAACATATCTGTTTTTCTCACCGGTAACTTTGTCAATTTTGAACATGAAATTTCTTGTTGCCTTGAGCTTTTGTATATAAAGGAGAGTGTTCTATAATAAAGTCACTCAGTTGCTTTCCTCCTGTCTTTGAGTCACAACCTTCTCTCGGCTCGTCACATTGGTCACCCCGGAAGTCGACTGGCTCCTCCCGCCTTCCAAACACCCCCCCCCCCCCTCGCCCCTCCATCGTTGGCACTATGGCGGACTCTACGGAAGTTGGCGCTGCGGTTGCCCCATTGAAACTTTCATCATTCGCCAGCGGAGAAGCGTTTGCTTGGTTTCAGCGTGCAGAAGTCCAGTTTCGCATCAAGGGCGTAACTCGCTCAACCACCAAAGGAGATTATGTTCTCGCAGCAATACCCGAGGACACCTTCCCAGAAATATCCGACTGGCTTTGTGAACAAGGAGACACTCCAATAGCGTATAACGCCCTCAAAACATACCTTCTGTAGCAGTACTGGCCGTCCCCAGCCGCCAGTATAGCAAAGCGTTTTCAGCTCTCTCAACAACTGTTGGGGGACCAAAGGGCTTCGCTCGCCGTCAGGGAAATGACCAGTATCGCTCGCCTGTAACCTGCCGCAGACGGCTCTCCTCGTAACGTGAACCTACTTCGTGCCCTTTGGATACGCCGTTTACCTGAACATGTACCCGCTGCCACACCCGATGTCGATAGTTTACTCATAAAGGACCTGTTGACCAAAGCCGACGCCCTTATGGACAGCCACTTCAAGACCTCCATCAATGCCTCCACCCCTGACGAAGAGGACGCTTATTCAACGCCAACAGAAACTGACGTGAATGCCGTAGGACATACACGCCTACCCCGTGACGTGCCGAAGCGGCAACAAAGCCACCCACCACTCGCTCGCTCCCCAACCAACAACTTCTACAGCCACTTACTACCTCCTATCCACCGCAGCTTTGCTACTACCACTTCAGATTCGGGCTACCGTCAAAAAATGTGCCAAGTATTGTCAGTGGCCAAAAAACGTGTAAGTAGGCCATCGCTCGTGGCGGTGACCTCCCGTGTTTCTAATCTTTTCTTTTTACATGATGCAGGAATGGGCGTGCAATTTTTGGTAGACACAGGTGCTTGTCATTCTCTTTTGCCAAGGGTATTCTTCAGGACACGACGTAGTCTATCTACGTCTGCCGACGTCCGCTTGGTAGCTGCCAACAGATCTGCCTAATATTATCGTTTGGAAATGGTAAATTTAATTGCAAGTTTTTCGTTGCTGACGTCATATTGCCAATCCTCGGTGCAGATTTCCTCTCTCATTTCCACCTTTTGGTCGATGTCGCCCACCGACGATTGGTCAACGCATACTCGTACTTGTCGACACCTCTTCAACCCGCCCCCTCCAACCGCGCTCTCCACATCAGCGCACCCATGGATGCCTACGCCCACCTCCTCATGTCGTACCCGGAAGTTTTCCGTCCAGAACTTCGCCAAATGCCCAAGGCCGCTGGCAAGCACGGTATTTATCACCATATCAAGACGACGGAACCCCAAGTCTTCACAGAATTCAGACGTCTGGCACCGGAACGATTGGCAGCCGCCAAACAGATGTTCGCCGAAATGGAGAAAATGGGCCTTTGCCAAAAGACCTCCAGCCCATGGTCGTCACCCTTACACATCGCTCTAAATAAAGACGGCTCCCTCCGTCCATGCGGGGATTAAAGGCGCCTGAACATACTAACAGAACCGGATTACTACCCCCTCCCAAACATTGCTGACGTGATCTCCTACCTGCACAAAGCGAAGGTTTTCTCTACACTCGACCTCCTGAACGGGTATTATCAGGTGCCTATGAACCCAGAAGACATCCCCAACACTGCCATCACCACTCCGTTTGGTACATACACCTTCAATTACTCCTGTTTTGGCCTTCGTAATGCTGGGGCCACGTTTCAACGTCTCATGGATTGCATCTTAGGGGACCTCCCTTTCTGTATATGTTATGTAGACGACATACTTGTGTTCTCCTCCTCAAAAGAGGAACACCTCCGCTAGACCACCTGCAACAAAACGGCCTTGTAGTTCGGTACGACAAGTGTACTTTTGGCGCCAACGAAGTGTCGTTCTTAGTGCACCGCATCACTCCTGAAGGAGTCCATCCCCTTCCTGAGAAGGTAGCAGCTGTTCAGGACTTCCCCACGCCCTCGACCGTCAAAGCTCTGCAGGAATTCTTGGGCATGATCAACTATTATCACCGTTTTCTGCCAGCCATTGCCGCCACTCTTGCTCCCCTCTACGCCTCCCTCAAGGGCAAGCCAAAGGACCTGAAGTGGGGTCCCCTTCAAGAAGCGGCCTTCTGCAATGCAAAGAAGGCCCTATCAACTGCTGCGGCTCTCATTTTTCCTATCCCACATGCCCCTCTCCTTCTCTCCACCGATGCCAGCGATGTCGCTATTGGTGCGGTACTCAAGCAGGTGGTCAACGGCTCGCCCTGCCCATTGGCCTTCTACAGCAGAAAACTGTCCAAGGCAGAATCGGGTTATTCTACCTTCGGTCGCGAATTGCTGGCGGTGCACTTGGCTGTGTGTCACTTTCGCCATTTCTTAGAAGGTACGCCCTTCGTCATTCGCACAGACCAAATGCCTCTGATGCACGCCTTCACTCGACAATCTGATGCCTGGTCCGTCCGTCAACGCCGGCATCTCTCTGACGTGGCTGAATACAATTACACCCTTCAATACGTCCCTGGGAAAATGAATCCTGTTGTCAATGCCCTGTTAAGAAACACGTTGGCTGCCATTCAACTGGGATTGGATTGCAACGCCCTGGCTAAAGCCCAACGACAGAATCCAGAGTATCGAGCATGTAAGACATCCTGCACGTCCCTCCGTTTGGAAGACTTCCCCCTCGAAGACTCCAACACCACCGTCCTCTGTAACGTCAGTACTGGTAGACCGCGACATTGGATTCCTGCTCCCATGCGCCGGCAGGTATTTGATTTCATTCACGCCTTTCACATCCCTCGTGCCGTTCTACTGTACAGCTGCTGAAGACGAAGGTCATTTGGCACGGCATTTCTAAGGATGCTTAGGATTGGGTCCGCGCCTGTTTTTCTTGCCAAACTTCTAAAGTACATCGACACACGGATTCAGGAGTGGGCACCTTTCCTCAACCTCAGCGTCGCTTCGCACACATTCACATCGACGTTGTAGGACACCAACCCACATCACAAAGACATCGTTACCTGTTTACCGTCATCGACCGCTCCACTCATTGGCCTGAAGGTATTCCCATGGTAACTGCAACGTCCGTCCCATGTACATCTCTCTTACTCTCAGGATTGATTGCAAGATTTGGTATCCCTTAGCATATTACTTCTGACAGGGGTACCACTTTCACCTCTCAATTGTGGACATCATAAGCGAATCTCCTGGGCATCACCCTACATCAGACAACGGCCTGCAACCCAGCTGCCAATGGAATGGTTGAACGTTTTCATCGCACCCTCAAAGCAGCTGGTTTATTCAGCTTTCCTGGGTCCTCCTGGGACTAACGACCACTCCTAAAAATGCCCTCGACGTCTTGGCAGCTGAAATGGTGTATGGCGTCCCGTTGGTCGTCTCTGTCGAATTGTTTCCTTCTACAACCTCCTCCCACAATCTTCCTCGTATACGTGACGTCATGGGAAAATTTACTCCATGCCGCCAGACTTACAAGCCCCCAGCGAAGCATCACATACTGACAGACTTGCACTCTGCAACGCAAGTCTTCCTGCACAACGACACTAGCAAGCCACCACTAACGCCCCCTTACACGGGCCCTTTCCTTGTGATCCGACGCAGTCCGAAAGCATTCCTCCTCAACATTCGGGGTAAAGAAGACTGGGTCTCCATTGATCGTCTAAAACCTGCTTATCTTCTGCCAGATGACCCGCCTACAGTTCGCCTCTCTAGATCAGGGCGCCCTATTTAACATGTACAGTATGTCATTTAAGGGGGGGAGCCATGTACCAACCGTGTGTCATATGATCGTACATATCGTACATAGTTAATTTTGTGTATATATTATGCTTTTATCTTCGCTCTTCCCTCACACTGAAAAGAGCCTGAATAAAAATGTCTGTTTTTCTCACCATTAACGGTGTCGATTTTGAACATGAAATTTCTTATTTTCTTGAGCTTTTGTATATAAAGGAGAGTGTTCTATAATAAAGTCACTCAGTTGCTTTCATCCTGTGTTTGAGTCACAACCTTCTCTTGGCTCGTCACATTATAGTTATCTTCTTCACTAGTAATGGTGCTGTAGTATAGTGGATTTTCCTCGAACAAAAAATTAAACTCTCACACATTCTACAGAGTCAAAGATACAGCTACAGACACAAGAAAGAATACAACTTTTTCGTTTCTAGTCAGTATTTACCGCGAGTAGGCAAATTATGTTTCATATTATGTTTGTTGTATCTCATCCGAAGATTTCTGTTTTATTTTTATTCTCACTGTGATCCTGTTTAAAATCAACTGTATCTCAAGCAAATTCAGTTCATATACATTTCTGAAAGGCTTTCTATTTTTTTTTAAACAAATTGGTAGACGTTCTCAGTTTTCTTTATGGCTCTCACGAAAATATAGATGTGACATTTCTGTTGTGGAGCTAGAATATATAAACCAAAAAATCAGTTACTATGAAAAATAATAAAATTTTTATTCTTTATTTTGTTCTTCTCTGTGATTACTCTTTCTTGTTCACCTCTTTTCTATTTATTGCGTTTCTCCCTTATCCTTCGTCTTTATAATTAGATTTATAAGAAATTAGGAGATTTATAGGATACAAGTCATCAAAACATTCAATTAATTTATTTATGGTGTCAATAATCTTTGTAGTTTTCACACTAGGTAACTTTCTGTCCTAATATCCCTCTTCTGTACTTTCCATCTCAAACAAAACGTACAAATAAAAAGCCGTGGTCTCTTATTCTACGTTCTCTTTTTCATGGTTTTTATTATCATTATTGTTTCAAATAAATAAAACCGTATGCAGGATGGATATCTTTTGGTAACAAAATCCAGACATACGTAACCGTCAGAAAGAGCATCACTGCCAAGTTTTACTGCCTTTGTAGGTTTATAATATTATAAACTTGGTGAATATTTTTGTTTTCGTGTTTTCCCAAAACTGCAAGAATTTTGTGTAAATTATGACTCGAATATAACACTCGCAGGTATTGTTATAACAATAAAATTTGAGAATTATTGTATGCAGCTCTTGTGTTTTCTGTGTGCGTATGTAACATATTGTTTTAATATACTGAAATCCAAAATATATTTCTATAAAAGACCTTGAAGAAATTGTTTAAAAAAAAAAAAATTAATAAATTGTGGTGATTTCGAAACAATACCCATAATTATACATATGCATGGACTTAAAAAAAAATAATATGAGCATATAAAAGATGAACCGTATGTTAAATTGACTTTCAGAAGAATCAAACTTTTAAGATGAATATCCTGATATGGGGAACTTTTATGACTTCGTCTAAGGTTTTGGCTTGATCAATTTAAGGAACATCAAATCCAAGCCAATTTCTCTATGAAAATGAAGAATTAATACAATAAAATAAACGGTCAAAGGTTAGACAAAGAACATCTCAAAACTACCTCAGCTCATCGAATTTAGATATCTGAAATTCACATAAACTAACAACAAACTGAACGAAAGAATTATATGCTCTTAAATTCATCAAACGAAAGCAGAGATATTAGGCAAAATATCAAGCCACCTTGACTATACTTTATGAGAAATAAAAATTGAGTATCTTCAATTACATAAGATTTCTTGAATGGACAATCGCATAAAGCATACCTCCAAATAGTTAAATACAAACAAACATTGCTCATGCTTCCGTTGAATATTTTGATATATTTTTAATATACAGAGGAATAAGCGTAAGAATCAAATCTGATTATACAGGAAAAAATTCATTTCGTGATTTTCTTTTAAAGGAAGTTGAACCTACAACCAGAAAAGCACTAACAATTATTGTCCT
>NC_090750.1:23943162-23953162 GCF_036898095.1 Palaemon carinicauda
CCTTTCAATACAGAATTCTCTTTGCCTTGGGATCAGAGATCCAAGGGGGAATCAACTTTATGATAATAGCTTCTGGTTGGTCAGGGAATCGAACCCGGGCCCAAGAAACCACCCAGCAACAAAGAGAGATAAAAGTTGATTATAATTCTCCCACACATATTCCTGTCGAATTCAGGATTCATCCTTGAAGACACAGAGCGAAGTTAGAAGCTTTCATAAGACCTCTTGTATCTATCCCTTTGTATCTATCTGGACATTAGAAAAAAGGAAGATTTCTTTTATAATGCTATTAAAAGCATATCATAGTTTGATGCTCTCCTTGCTAGTTATGTGCATAAGATCGTTCTTATGCAAATTATTTGCTCGGTCCATGCCACCACAGATGTACCTGATATTTTTAGGCTATGGGTTCACTTGTATACAAGAATAAACATATTTCAACTATGCAAATAGAAATTACTCAAGAGCGTTTCAAATTGAGATCCAATTGCCACATCACCACTCGAGTATATACTGTATACGTTGTTAAGGGCGACAAATGGGACCTATTATGTGCACATTTCCATTAACATCAAAAGCTTTGTTTAAGGATTCTGATCTCTTAAAAATTTTAATAGTTTATGTAGTTCATAAGTCAAGAATTCTCTGTTATTTCCTTTGGATGGGAAACAATCGCAGGGAAACTTAATATTTCTTACTTGGAGTTTAGAGTTTAAATGAATTATAATCTGAACAAACAAGTTTTGATTGTTACTTATTCCGTAATTTCTATTCAAAGTTCTGGGAAAGTGGATGCATTTTCCTTCTGAGATTAGTAATACAGTATTGGCACTATATTCTTCTGTTTTGAATATTTATTTTATCATGCCTCCACGATTCTTTCTTCTAGTTCAGGAATGATGAATGGAGGAGGATGGTGGCTTACGTGACTTCCCTTCCATTACCCTGTTAGAGTTTTTGAGACACCAAACCAGATGATGTGTGTCCTATTACCTGGGAAGCTGTTGACAGTGACACGGAGAATTCAAAACCAAAACGTGCAATCAGAAGAAAAAGGAAGAGTCTAGTGACAGTAATAGTGAGGTTACTAAACCTTTGTAAATTCATTTTTGTAAAGCTGACTATAAGAATAGAAAGATTGATTTTGATAGAAGAGGCGGTAAAATACTGAAGACTTGGTCAATGAGTAAAGGCAAAGAAGGCTGTGAGAAATAAGAATGGATTTCTGATTACAGTGCTATACGATATAAAGAATAAATTACTCAGTTGCATAGATATACGTTGCTTGAAGGAAAAAAAAGTGATATTTTTGGATGATTATGTTGTGTATTGTATTTGCCATTAAAATAACACTCGACAAAGAGAGGAAGACCTATTGTAATATTCTTCTCTGAGATTTCTATGGTGGCTTATTTACCAATGGAATAAGATTTTCAATAAGGAGAGAAAACAAACCCGTGGTATTATGACAAAATATAGTATCTAATTATGATACATGTTATAACTGTTTCTGTTCAGAGTAGTAGTGTCTTTCTATTGAATAATCATAGTTATATGTGAGATGTTAAGATTTGTTTGTATATAAGTGAGATATGTGGTGGAAAGTTTATGGAAAAGAGGATTGTTGAAATCAATTACTTTATTTTGTTTGGGAAAAAATCATGCTATTTTTTTTTTTTATAATTTTGACTAAAAATATGTTTTCATTTGAATATAAGTGTGTCTCCGATGGCTCCGAATTATTGCTAACAAAGATAAGTTTAGGGTGATACAGCTGGTTTATAATATAGTATTAAGTCAGTTTAAAGTAATATTCAAGGTAAAAGTGAATGTATGTGATTATATGTATATGTAGATAGTGAATCAATTTAACTATAAGTAGAAGTGTGTTTGATTCTGGCCCATAGTATCCCCGAGGACCACTACAATATGATACTTCTCAGACTTCTTTAGATGATTATTCCATAAAAAAAAAAAAATATATATGTTCAGAATGATATTGCATTAATCTTCTTGAATGGGCAGTTCCTCGTTTATTTGGAGAAAGCATAACATTCACGGCTTTATCATTAAAGCAGCCAAACCCACATATTTTGTAGTCTATTTTCTAGTAGTCTGTTTTCTAGACTACTAATGTTATATATGTTAATAAGAAGGTTCACTGTAAAGAATATATGACTTGGGATAAATGTTTTTATTTTAGAGCTATTAATCAGATGTGAAAATCTATGGAAAGATAAGTGATTCTGTTGTGAGTTAGCTTGAAAATAAGTGATGTGAACTGCGGATAGAATGAGGTATTTTTATACAAATAGTTGATTTCAGTATGCAATATATACAAAATATTCCGTAATGGGATGTGAAAAGTTGAATTCAGAAGAGAAAAATTAATGTCAAGATTAGCAAGATAAGATATATAAAGGTTAATTGAAGTGGGGAAGAAGGAATAGACGATCACAGAATCGAGTTGAGAACCATGTCTAAGAATTTGCATATACTAAAATAATTAAACAATTTATAAGGATGCATAGGGAAAGGGGCATGTTTACTCTTAGTTATACACGAGAAGTAAGATCTACAAATAGGAAGGCTGAAATGTAAAGTTAGAAAAAATATGGTAAGTAAATCACTTGTTTCACATGTAAAAATGTAAGTTAGATAACGGAATAATAAACACTGAATATTGAGTTAGAAAGGAAAATATAAGTGAGGCCAAGTAATCGTCGAGATGGTTGTTAGTGTAGATAATAATCATGTTGAAATGTGGTAGACTGTGGGAATACCCATAGTAAAGAGGGAATGGTGTTGTAAAAACTTTAGATCGATGTGATGATAAGTTAAACGGATGTTCTATAATTTTACGATGCCAAAAATGACTAGGGATATAACAATTCTAGTTTCACCTGAGTTTAGTTTCAGATATCACCAAGAGGATTAATATATTTCCACTTCCAGTTTTTTGTTGATGTGGGTCATATTAATTCGATACTTAACAATCTTCAATACCAAAATAAAAATATGCCCCAATTTCAACAAATGCCCGGAAATTTGTCTATTTCAGTTTACTTTTCTTTTCTCCAACCATATTAACTATCCCCATTCCCTTTTAAAAGCTTTCTTCCATTTCATCCCTGATGCGTTGAAGGACAAGGGGATTGCAAAGAGGGAAAGCCTGGCTCTAGGAATATTTCCATCGCACTCTCTCTCTCTCTCTCTCTCTCTCTCTCTCTCTCTCTCTCTCTCTCTCTCTCTCTCTCTCTCTCTCGTACCTAAGAGGGAATGGCGAAGAAGAAATCGTATTGTTCCATAGATGTAGCTCCTTTTCAACAAGAAAAAGAGAGAGATCCGTTTTTTCTTGTTTTTCTTTTCTTTGTTTATCTGGTGATAAGCAAGCCTTCGATAATTCTTTACTGGAATCCCTACTGGAATGATAATATACTTTCCGACGTTATTTTCTTCCCCTTAAGGCTTATAGTTATTATGTATAGTGAAATAATGTTTTCTAAATGTAGCAGTTCTCCTAGCAGGAAAGGCACCTGTGAAAAACATGGTACAATAGTCACTGTCACATTTGACATTTAACGGCAGAACTGTGGATGAAGTTTCCACAAAATTTGTTACTACAAACACTTTCACTGAAGGCTCATCCACGTACTTTATGCATTTTTCCATTAAATTACTGTCAGACATTCTTTAATCATGAATGAACAACCTTAATTTTTTTTTTCTTCCTCGTTCCTCCTAAGGAAACTTTTAACCATTTACACGTCCTCCCTAAATCTCATCCTATCAATTCTACTTAGACCACTTGTTCAAAACAAAAAGATAATTCACACAGCTTAAATTACCTTTTCTTCAAATATATTCAAAATCCTTATTTCTCTGACATAAAAGAACGTTGGCTCAACAATCCAATTATACATTCCTTCCCAAAAACAAACCAAGTCTCACCTCGTGAAGCAGTTCCTATATACAGGGAGTGTGACTGCATTTAACTATGAAACATATTTTTATTGACTGTTAAGTTTTTAAAAGAGATGTTTATGTTTTGGTGAGAAAAGTTTAATTGATCATTTATCTGACTGACAATGTCCCTGTTTTTAGGATTTCAATTCTTGTTTTTCAGAAGCACATTTTTATTGATAGGATTTAAATGTCTATTTATCACAGATTCATACCTCATAAATTATATATATTTTACCCATTATGTTTAATATACATATCATTTTATTAATTACCAAACATTAATATATAAAATATTTTTTCTTCCAGAAGTTAAGAGTGAAGTTTCATTCCTTGGGCTGGTTAATCTGCTCCTTTTGATAGTAATAAATAATCTCGAGTTTCATTTCAATCTCCTGCCCAAATACTGTTAACTTTCTTGCTTCTTCTGTTTTGTGACTCAACTTTCCTCTCATCGTTCCCTCATTGGTTAAACGTGTAATTAGATAATTACACAAATCATGGAGGATACAGAACAGGGTTGTGGCGGCCGATGTGGTAACGTTCCTGACTGGTGAAAGCCAGATTGGGGTTGAGTCGTGCTCAAACTCGTTAGTTAGTTTGGTCGCTGCAACCTCACCATCCTGGTGAGTTAAGGATAGGGGTTTTGGGGGGAGCCTACAGGTCTATTTGCCAAGTCATCAGCAGCCATTGTCTGGCCCTCCTTGGTCCTAGCTTGTGGGGAGAGGGGGCTTGGGTGCTGATCTTTTGTACATGAGGTCAGTCTCTAGGGCATTGTCCTGCTCGATAGGGCAATGTCACTGTCCCTTGCCTCTGCCATTCATGGGTGGCCTTTAAGCCTTTGAACGGCCTTCCATAAAGGTCAGTGCTGGCGCAGAAGCTCTTGATATGTACCGATGCCACTTTGGAGGCCGATACTGATACCCATTTTTTTCCTAGCCCGATACCGATACTGGCCGATACTCCGATTCTTTAGAAATTCTTTATGATGATTACAATAAGAGTATAATATTGATTTGATGACTGACTTCTCAACCTCTTTAGTGTGTGCAATGCAGTTTATGAGGCATCATTTGCCTATTCAGTAAACAGTACAGGCCAAGCACTTTTTGGTATCTATTTGGCATAATATAGTGTTTTAAAAACAATGACACAATCTGATCATAAATCTCATGACTTCCCCTATATGATTTTTTTTTTTCATTACTGAATATCATAATCACTAAACTAGAAGAAATATCTGTTTATAAATAAAGTAATCAACTATTTGCTTTTGAGATTTCAGTCTTAGCGTAAGGAGATAAAATGGTAGCTTTGACTAAAGAAAATATTATCGGTTTCCACTTCCAACTATCAATCTTAGCGAATTTCTCCCTTATAGTGTTACGGTATATTCAACTCATCACTCTTTGTCTTTTAGATAACGTTTAGGTACAGTTGTTTGTATGAATTCTAGTACACACCAAGGTGGGAGAGAAACTCATATAGGGATTTTACTAGGAATCATCAGTAATACAGAACTTCTTTATCTAACAAAGTCCATATTTTAGTTATTGAAATATTAACTATTTTGTTAAAAACCCAAAGTTAGTCCTGTTTAGTGGAAAGACTCCATTATGAATAGGCAAGAAATATTATTCTCGCAAGAGTGATTCATATTCAAATGTCAGTTTAAAAAAAAAAAGGCAAAATTAGCAATTTCACTTCCACCCTTTCCCTCGTCCATATTATGAACACAAGGCTAAAATATTTGCTAAAATCTTTCTTCGAGTTTTATTAACTTAGGATGACCATTGCTAAAAAATCTATATCTGGCTTTCCATTCGGCATCAACTCCTAAATCCGTCAGAGGATCAATTTCACCTTTTTCAGAGTTAAAAATGAAAAGGCTGAATTTTTGGTAATAATATTCCTCATGAACTCAGTTTAATTTCTCATAATCATTTCATTGTCTAATTGCATACAAAATGTAGCATATAATGACTGACTGTAATTCTAGAAGAAAGATTTATTTGAAAAAAAAAAATCCATTCAACATTCATATGACAGTATATAGGCAGATTCACTTTTAAAACCCTTCATACCAATGTTTTGATTTGAATAATTCATATTTTCAGTGATTTCATTCCAAAATTAATTTATACTCACAAACAGTTGCCTATAAAAATCAATAATGTTGTCTATCTCTGATTGTTTTAGATTATGATGTTAATCCAGTAATACATGGAAGCCACAAGAAATGAACTGATCTAATGATGTTTTTACAGCTAATTAAAAGCAAATTATACTTCAATAAAATAATTTCACTTGTTAAGAATCATCCACTAATTACAATTAAAAATAATTTGCTATTAAAAAGAAATGTAAAACTTCCATTATCACTACGTTATTCAGGTGGTCTTTCATGAATGGTAGATATAGGTATTATGGTACAAAGGATTAATTTCTTACACTAATTCTGCAGAAATGTTAGTCCAAGCATCGGTGTAATTCAGTAAACTTATTCCCTATTACTTTTATTGCATTCATAATTTTTCTAATTTAATTTTGATAACCATTC
Organism: Palaemon carinicauda; assembly: GCF_036898095.1. NCBI lineage: Eukaryota > Metazoa > Arthropoda > Malacostraca > Decapoda > Palaemonidae > Palaemon > Palaemon carinicauda. The sequence goes on from NC_090750.1 coordinate 23,949,686, forward strand.
ACAAAGAATTGTGATTGATTCAATGAAAAGTGAAGATTAGAAGCAAAACACTTTTCACTGTTGCCATTATTTCTTGTGATTTATTATTCTAACAGATTACCTTTTATTTATTCGTTCGTTTATATCTTCTTTATTTTAGTTTCATATTTTCTCCTGAATGCATCGATGGTTGCATGTCTCGACATATATGTACCTTTACTTTTATAGATTCTCCTTCTGGAGTTCCTATTTACGTTTAAAGCATTGAAATTTAAAATGATTGATTAATTCTTTAGTGTTTTCAATTTAAATATCGTAAGTGCGTTTGTTAGTTTATTTGCCTTCAGTAACCTTTAAATCCAAAAATTGGAATGATCATGGAAATAGGCATTTTTCTTTTTAAATTGCATGAAATAATTCTTATTGAGGACAAGCTATTAGGTCACTCAGCCATAAATGATAAAATGCAGAAGAAATAGATAGAATTTTCATAATAACGAATAAGATAAACGCCAATCTCAAAATAACTTCTATAATAATAATACGAGCAAAATAAGGAGAAAAAATGACATAATTTATAATTTAAAAGCTCACATTTTATGACATCACTTTCAGTTCTGGTTCATGAAATAGCTAATATATATATATATATATATATATATATATATATATATATATATATATATATATATATATATATATATATATATATATATTTATTTATTTATATATATATATATATATATATATATATATATATATATATATACAAACATATATATATATATATATATATATATATATATATATATATATATATATATATATATATATATATATATACACATATATATGTATACACACACACACACACACATATATATATATATATATATATATATATATATATATATATATATATATATATATGTATATACACACACACACACACACACACATATATATATATATATATATATATATATATATATATATATATATATATATATATATATATATATATATATTCTTATAAAGCTGGTCTATTGTGGAGTAAATGCAGTAGTTTATTAATGATTTTATACATATTGTATTTGTGCATTAAGAAAAGAGGTTAGCCAGCTCTTAAGATGAGTTCTCGTGTAGACGTAAGTATATTATGTAAATTACCTAAGACCTTCGTCGTTTATTTCATTGTATTCTTTATTCAAGTCAGTATATGTAAATTTACGTTATTTTTAAGAATTAACTTTTTTATTTCTCATATTTTTGTTACAAAGTCTTACGTAAACTATTTAAGGGTGTTATGTGTTCATACACGATGAGAACAAGGGCTTATGTAATGTTCTTTTATATTTTTATGAGGTACTGCGTCATGTTTGAGAGAGAGTACTCAATTGTGTTGCAGTACCACGTGCTTTGGAAATTTTGCAAAAAACGTAATTATAGGATGTTATCTTTTTTTTTTTCAGGGACAAAGGTTGGGCGGATCCATATGACAGAGAATTGCCTCTCTGTGTGTGATAGTTGCCCAGGAAACCCAGGCTTCGGCTTCATTTTGCGCGAGAAAGAGTTTGAGAGAGCAATACGTAGTAACTCTGACGCTTATGCCCGGACCCCCATGCTTCCCAAATCTCTGTGAACTTTCTGGAACTAGTTAGGTTTCATATATAAAGGTGACACACGTAGCTTAGAGTATTGTTTTAAAAGGGTTCAGTAGCTATAGTGTGTCCTCTCCAAATTGATTTTGTGAATCTCATATAGCGTGTGTATTGAGTACTTATAAAATTCTCCAAGAGTTTTTATAAATGGCCCTGTAGGAGGGTAGGAAGGTTAGGTATTTGTATTTTTATCTGGTTATCTATTTTTCATTAAGTGTCAAACTTAAATATTGTATTCAGATTTAATTTTAAATTAAACAAGTGACTGTATAATTTTCGTAAGAAATATTTCTCTTTTTCTTAGTCTTCGATTATTCTGATATAACATTTAAAGTCAAGTAATCATATACTTTTCAGATCGTAAATTTTTTTGCCTTAAACTAAGTTTTGTTCAGACTAAATATTTTGAGCGATTTATTTTGTTATTATGTAAATTTTTTCAAAGTGTTTTAATTTATATAGAATATATTTATTTATGTAAAGAGTGTATTATTCCAATCACCATTGTTTAGAATATTTACACTCATATCCTGTTATGAACCGAAGTTAGAGCTATTTGAAAATCCATAATAATAATTACCCAATTTGAATTTGAGTGCAGTTACGAGACCTTTGGTTATTTAGTGTTTTATTGCTGTCTGGGAGTTATTTAACTCTCTCAGAATTCGTGTATTAATCTTTTAAAGTGTAGCAGTTTTAATGTAAAAGCAAACAAGTGAGTCTGGAATTTGAGAGGTTGATTAACTTGACATTCGTAGCATATATTATATTATATGTTTGGTTCCTAGTCACGAGCATAGAATAATATTCATTTTGGTGCCCAGACTCCGGAGCCATCGTTGTATAACATATTTTTGGTGCCCAGATGTGGGAGCCATAATCGCATAGAATATATGTATATATATATATATATATATATATATATATATATATATATATATATATATATATATATATATATATATATATATATATATATATACAGATACATATATATATATATATATATATATACATATATATATATATATATATATATATATATCTGTCTATCTATCTATTTATCTAGCTATCTATATATACAGTATATATACATACATATATATATATATATATATATATATATATATATATATATATATATATATATATATATATATATATATACAAATTTATGTTATTATACTGTATGGTTCCCGGGTCTGAACACCCAAAATAAATCATATGATTATTATGGCTCTGGGTCTGGGCACCAAAATATATTATATGATATGGCTCTCTTGTCTGGGCACTAACCAAACATTATACTACGGCTCGTGACTGAGAACCAAACATATAATATTATATATACTACGGCTGGCAAATTAATTACCCTCTCGAATTCCAAATTACCTTGCTTGCTTTTACGTTAAAACTGTTACACTTTATTACATTAATACACGAATTCTGAGACCGTTAAGTAACTCCCAGACAGCAATATACAAAACAATGAATATCCAAAGGTCTCTTAAACACACTCAAAACTAAACTGGGAAATTACTCTTAAGTAACAGATAGGAATCGAGCGAAATCTGGTCTCAAACAATGATGATTGGAATAATACACTCTTTACAAAAATAAATATATTCTATATAAATTATAACACTTTGAAAAGAATTTACATAATAAAACTAAATCACTGAAAAAATATCAAGTCTGAACAAAACAAAGAATGAGACAAATATGTTACGATCTGAAAATATATAAGAACTTGACATGTAATGAATATAATACAAATGCTTGAAATAATTCTGAATAATACAATATTTAGTTTTGACACTTATTGAATAATAGATAA
>NC_090750.1:23955662-23988162 GCF_036898095.1 Palaemon carinicauda
TCCTTCTCTTCTACTTGTTTTTTCTTCTTTCTCATAACGCCACACCCGGAACTTTGTATCCACTTAAAACAAAGTTTATTTTTTCTCTCTATTGATATTGAATCTTTCCAGTACCGACAGACTTTGAACTTTTTTCCCTCCCAGTTTTCCCAAAGATTTTGCCTTTTCAGGCATCTCTGAATCTTATTCCTGTGAGCTTCCAACATTCTTTTGAGAATTCCATTCTTCTCTTTCTCAACTTTCAATCTTTCCTTCTTTTTCAGCCAATATCTCCCAATTCCGTACTTTATTCAAACTTTGTGTTTGGAAGCTAAAGAACCTAGATTCAACATACGTCAAATATGAAGAGAAAAAATCAAAGTCAGAAAAGAACAAAACTAACACCACCTCGTCACCCACCATAAAAAGTTAAAATGAACTAGCGTTCTAAAATAGAACTGCCATATTAAAGTCCCAGATATAACAAAATCATATTTTATTGAAAAGAATAGATTACTCTTGATGGTGTCTTAACTGTTGTAAATGTGTCTTAAACCAGGATTTATGGCCGTAAATAATATGTACGTTTCTTTTCTCGTCCATACCCAGACCATGTGAATTATCACAAGGTCTGATAACCCATTTTTCTTTTGCCTACACATACACCGAATAGTCTGGCCTATTCTTTACTGATCCTCCTCTGTCCTCATACACTTGACAACACAGATTATCAAACAATTCTTCTTCACCAAAGAGATTAACCACTACTCTGTAATAGTTCAGTGGCCACTTTCCTCTTCGTAAGAGTAGAAGAGACTCTTTATCTTTGGTAAGCAGCTCTTCTAGGAGGACACTCCAAAATCAAACCATTGTTCTCTAGTCTTGGATATTGCCATAGCTACTGTACCATGGTCTTCCACCGTCTTGAGTTAGAGTTTTCTTGCTTGAGGGTGCACTAGGGCATACTATTCTGTCTCATTTCTCTTCCTCTTATTTGGCTAAAATTTTCAAAGTTTATATAGGAAATATTTATCTTAATGTTACTGTTCTTAAAATATTTAATATTTCCTTTTTTTTTCTTTTCCTCACTGGGCTATTTACTCTATTAGGGCCCCTAGGCTTATAGCATCCTGCTTTTCCAACTAGGGTTGTATCTTAGCAAATAATAATAATGATAATTTAACGCGTAGTGAAAGGATTCATGTGGATCTGCGGCAACGAAAAACAACAAGGAAGAATGAATTATTTACAGAACAGGTGGAAGGTCAAAACGTTGCGAATCGCGTGAGCAAAGACACACAAATGGAGAAAGGAAAAAAGTCTGCCTATCACAGAAGAGAGATTGAAAGTAAACGTAACTTCCCGTAAATTAATGAGTTGTGCGTATCGCCAGTTAGGTGACATCTGATAGACAAGGCGAATTCAACTAATTTCATTTCAATAGACAGCGAGCTTTTATAACAACAGTTTCAGTGTAAGAAGATTACAAAAATTGAAACAGAAAACACTGTTACAATGTACAAGTGTAAAATACGTGCAGTACAGAGTAACCATCAGCAGAGAGAGAGAGAGAGAGAGAGAGAGAGAGAGAGAGAGAGAGAGAGAGAGAGAGAGAGAGAGAGATTCTCAAAGCGTTCATGAAATTTCATGAAATGAAAATTTTTCATTTCGACGAAAAAATTCCCCTTATTCATTTATGGTCTTAAGAATTGCTAGTGGTTAATGTTGCTATGAAGGCTTCGCGTTGTACACATAGATTTTAAAAAGAACTGTCATCTCTTCACTTCCTAACAATTCTGGTCATTACCAGACAAATGTCAAAATCACTGTCCTTACAATTCTTGCACTACGTTTATTTCGCTCTTCCACTTGCGTTCGCGTCAAAACCTCAAGTAACCACTAATTACTTGTGCACAGTATACTATCAGGCACGCTATTATAAACAAACAATTGACGCTAACAGATCCAAAAGATTATTTATCTCATATAATAATAATAATAATAATAATAATAATAATAATAATAATAATAATAATAATAATAATAATAATAATAATAATAATAATAATAATAACTAGCGGAACCCGTGTAAATAACACGAAATTATATTTTCAATACTAATCATCTTGTTCCTAACCTATATATGTTTGAATAAAATGTGATAAGATTTGACTTGTATATTTATTTTAAAAAATGAGCAATACATGAAACAATTTACAAAACTTCTTTATATACAACATTTCTAGTGAAGGCAGTTTCTCTTCTCTGGCCATGAGTAGATTTATTCCGAGGACAAATTTTCACTCTTACACTGTTCATAGACCTTGCTATTGAGAAGGCTACATAAAGTTGTCCATGAGTAAAGCAAGGTTGTGGTAGATAGATCCCAACCTTGTCGAAATTCTGCCCTTGAGCTTTATTAATGGTCATTGAATATGATACGCGGACGGGAAATTGAGTAATGTCTAGGAAGATTTGAAGCAAAGGGTGATCAAAATTATGAGAAATCTTTTATAATAAGAACGGATTAGTCGTTAAACGAAAAGGCCCGAAATTAGTTTTATAATCTATGTTGTAGAAATCGATAGAACTCAATTTTTTGTCGAATATTTAAAAAAAGGGTCAGGTGCTAAAGACAAAATTGGCAAAACTATATGAGATGTGCTTTGGTTAAGTAATCAAAGTCTAGTGTGAATTTGTAAGAGTATACCATGAAATTATTTCTGTTTTCTTTAAAGCGTGACTGACGAGCATAACATGAAATTATTTCCCTATTCCTTTAAGGCGTGACACACAAAATAAATAACACACACGCTATCGTAATAATAATAATAATAATAATAATAATAATAATAATAATAATAATAATAATGAACAATAGTCTAAACATTATCAATTGTAACTTTAAATAATAATATCAGTATTAACAAAGATAAAAATAAAAAATTATTATGATTAGTAATACTAATAATATATTAGGAGAAAACCATCTGTAATACATCTTTGATAAAAAATAATTGTTGTTTCAGCGGTGTTGAGCTTTTAGGAAGTCTTTTTTTTTAGAATTTCTTCGCTACTGCATAGCCTATTGCTACTGGAAAGCAGAAATATATAATTCAAAGGAGACAAATGGTCAGACTAAAATTTCTTTATTTTTACATGCATAAACACACATAAGTTGTTCTAAATGCATTACAGAATGCCATTTTGTTTCTTTGTTTTAATTCAGTGTTTAACGCAATGTTGAAAAAAAAATTTCCTATTCTTCAGCTTGGAAAGGGTGAACTGTCAGATGCAGGGCCCTCATATGGGGGAGGGCAGGGGGTTGCAAATGCCCTGGGGCGGCACTTTTTTAGGGGCGGCAAAAATAGCCTGGACTTGCCGCCCTACAAGATGGAAATAATAATAATTAGCGGGTAAAGGATAAAAGCTTTGAAATTTGTTACCGCAAATTATGAGCTTTGCAATTAAGCCATTAAAACCACGACAAATTAAAAAATATTCCCGATTTTTGTTTTCTTTTTGCAATAGAATTAATCATCCTGACAATGAAAATCATGCACTTAAAAATGTTTGCCTCTAAACATCTTCGTTTCCTTTTACATTTTCTTTTACATTTCCTGCGCCCTAAAGAATTATTTGGCAAAAACGAAAAAGTTGATGCAGTGTGCAAAGGCATGGAACAAAAATATGACGAAGACCTGAAAGCATCAAAACTATGCCAAGAGATACAAGATGTAAAGTTCTTGGTAAGGAGAAGAAAAATATAATCAGCCACAGAACTCCTTAGTTTTATTATGAAATATAGTGAAGGATTCGCTAACCTACAAGTGGCATTTATGTTATTATTGACGGGAGGGGTATCAGTTGCTTCTTGTGAAAGATCCTTCAGCAAAATGAAGCTCATTAAGACATACCTGAGAGATACTATGGGTCAGGTGAGACCTTTCAAATTTGGCACTCCTCCCATTTTGCCGTGGCAATCTGGCCACATTCCATTTTTCCGTGGACTATTTTTGCCGCAGACCAGTCTCGCCACATATATACATATTTTGCATAAAGCAAAATTGTTGCATAGGTTCTTTCAACTCATTTGGGTGTTAATATATGATGCTAATTATAAGGTGGAAGTCAAAATCTTTCTAGAATATTTGTAATTTTTTTATCCTCTGTTTGACTAAGAAAATTGCAATTCCTTTTCTCCCAGCTACCAAAATTCTACAAGATGCATCACAGCTATCAGCTAATAAAAACTGTTCTTCGATACTATCAGTTAATGATAATTTTAAAGCTATCGGGTAATAGAAGTTCTAAATTGCACGGATTTCATGGGAAATGGGCAAATTTTTCCGCTTCCTATGCATTATCTTCTTTAGCAATCGGGTGATAGGTATCACTCCTTGATAAGACAAGGCACTTGTTAATTACTTGAGAAGTTTCAACAGCTCGCACTTTTATCTTTGTTATAACTATCTCTCTTTCAAATTTAGATGCCGAGGCTACATACGTGTGTCCATTAATTTGTTTTACCACTCCACGATTTCTAACGTGTATTGCAGAGCTTTCTTTTCTCACAAAATGTTCTTATCTTATGAACAGCGTAACCATCAAACACGTATATATAGACGTCGTGTGAATACTTTTCTCTTCTTCGTGTAGACAATATCGATGACTGCATTTCTAACGGCTAAGGGATTTTTCTATTGAGATATTGCTCCTTGGAAAGTCAAGATAGAGCTGTAAATCACTTTATAACTTCAGAATACTAAAAATGAAAAAAATGTAAATAACTTAAAACTACCGAACTACCAGACAATCACGCCACATATATACATATATTGGAAAAACTAGAATTGTTACATGAGTTGTTTCAACTAATTTGGTATTTTTAACAAGAACGGTAAAATTGTATTTTATGGTACTTCAGTATTTTGAAGTTATTTATACTCACACATACACCCCCACGACACACACACACACAAACATATATATATATATATATATATATATATATATATATATATATATATATATATATATATATATATATATATATATATATATTTAACCAAAAACCGATAAATCGGTTGGAACCTTTGACCGGGGACGCCTCTCCATGTCCTAAAATAAAACAAAGAAAAAATGTTCATCTTTTCAATTGAGCGTCTGAAAGAATTGATATAAAAATAAAAATTTTGACCGGGTGTCACCGGTCGCTTGCTTTTGACATTACCCATAGTCATAAAACAAAACACTGTGCTTCGTGATCAATTCATGGAGATAAAATGTAGTATTCTACACATATACTAAGCTAAGGAACGCATTATAACTCCAACCTCTGATAGGTATTAGCTCTTACTACGTGTTTTCTGTTTCCTACCTTGTTTCTTCTTTCTACCTCTTACCTCCTACCTCCTACATCCTGCATTCTTATAGTTATACCTCCTACCTCCTTCATCTTTTATCCTGCATCCTATATACTTATACCTCCAACCTCCTACCCTCCACATCCTACCTTCTACCCCTTACATCCTACCCCCTATCTTTTACCTCCTACCTCCTACATCATACCTCTTATCTCCTACCTCCTACATAACATCTTGCCTCTTACCTCCTACCTCTTACCGCTTACCTCTTATAAGAGGTACATCTCTTACCTCCTACCCTCAACCTCCTACATCTTTTATCCTACATCCTAGATTTTTATACCTCCTACCTCTTACCTCCAACCTCCTACCATCCACATCCTACCTCTTACCATCTACTTCCTACTTCCTACCATCCACATCCTACCTCTTACCTCTTACCTCTTACCTCTTACCATCCACATCCTACCTCTTACCTCTTACCTCTTACCTCTTACCATCTACTTCCTACTTCCTACCATCTACATCCTACCTCTTACCTCTTACCTCTTACCTCTAACCTCTTACCTCTTACCTCTTACCTCCTACCTCTTACCTCTTACCTTCTACTTCCTACTTCCTACCTTTTACCTCTTATCTTTTACCTCCTACCTTTTCTACACATTTTCTTTTGTACCCTGCCTCTTTCACTTCTTACCTTTCAACGCTTAATTCACTAGCATACCTCCTACTTCCTACCATCCACATCCTACCTCTTCCCTCTTACCTCTTACCTCTTACCTCTTACTATCTACTTTCTACTTCCTACCATCCACATACTACCTCTTACCTCTTACCTCTTACCTCTTACTATCTACTTCATACTTCCTACCATCCACATCCTACCTCTTACCTCTTACCTCTTACCTCTTATCTCTTATCTCTTACCTCTTACCTCCTACCTCTTACCTTTTACCTCCTTCCTCTTACTTTCTGCTTCCTACTTCCTACCTCTTACCTCTTACCTTTTACCTCCTACCTTTTCTACACATTTTCTTTTGTACCCTGCCTCTTTCATTTTTTACGTTTCAACGCTTAATTCACTAGCATACCTCCTACTTCCTACCCGTTACCCGTCACCTCTTACTTACCTTTAGATTTACTTTTACATTTTACCACACGCCTTATTTGTTTACCTAAATTTTTTTTTACCTTTTACCTCCCTTACTATCTACCTCGTACCTCCTACATCAATTCCTTGACCGCCCATCTACAACTTATGATAATTTTTCACCTATTAGTATTACGTCCTAATCTCTACAATCAACCGCATTCCCCCTCATCATAATATACATCAACATGGACATCTATCAAGTAACTTATCGTTCCTACAAGACGTACCTACATGCTACACGCTACCGTGTGATCTACATTAGTCTTTAACGGCGAGTCCTGTGACTGACATGAAAGATAAGTCAATTACCATTACTACCTTCTCTCAAAAATTGGCAACTCCTCGTCATGAATATGGGTAATGTCAAAAGCAAGGGACCGGTGACACCCGGTCAAAATTTTTATTTTTATATCAATTCTTTCAGACGCTCAATTGAAAAGATGAACATTTTTTCTTTGTTTTATTTTAGGACATGGAGAGGCGTCCCCGGTCAAGGGTTCCAACCGATTTATCGGTTTTTGGTTAAATATCACTCTTTTTTTGCGCAAGCGTATTAATTGAGTAGTTGAGAACTAAAAGAGACCAAATTATTAGTAACAAAATCTCAAACAACTAACACGGTTGGTTATTTATCTGAGATGCAATATATACAAAAAAATTATTTACAATTTGAACCAATATACACAGAGTAACAAATACAATAAAATGAAAACAACAAATACAATATTAAAAACAGTCCTAATCGAGGCTTCCTGCAGCAATATCCATTTCAAAGTCGTAAAGAGTTATAAAGTTTATAGTCGATGCAGCGTGTTGCAGTGTGGATCTATTATGTAAGTGCATGCAGTCACAACGCATATTCGGCACGCTTGACACTAGTGAAGGTTTAGCAAGTTTACTAGCGCATATTCGACAACATCTAGGTAAGACATGATTTAGTAGAGATTATGCACACAATTACACAGATGATGCACCAGCTTCAAAGTCCCTTGCAAAGTTTTGAAGCTGCAGCAGGTAACGACACCTGTGCAACTTCATAAGGCGCTGAGAGATGGGTAGAAAGTTCCCAGCACCTCTGATGTAACTTTCAACGTTTGCAAGGGCAAACACGCCACAATCAAAACCATTTTTCTGTTTTGCTGACTCTCCATCGACGTATGGGTGTGTCCTGCTGTTAATGGCCCGATGCTGTTAGAGGGCTACGTTCAATGTGTCCCTGATGCAATTGGAATCAGTAATATGCTGAGCTTTTGTGCAATAAAATCTATATTTGTGCTAATTTAAAACGTCCTGTAAAAACGCAATAGTTGGAGTTGGGACTTGGTACTAGACATTCACCTGAGGTATACGGTGCGGTATTTGTTGATGAAGTCAAGGTGGAAGTTGTACCGCTCCCTCATTGTCCGGGCGCTGTAGCTGCCAGAGTCGTAGTAGATGGCCTAGAAAAAAATACATCATTGGCCTGATTCTAAAAATATAAATTTTGAACAATTTGACAAAGCTTTCACTAATTCTTAAGATGATTCTTAAAGGGGTGATTGGTGTAGCTACCTTTTCTTGGCCGATCCTATTGTCCAAAATGATGGCGTACCAATGGCTGCTGTCGTTACCGAACAGTACAACCATGTCGTGGTCCAAAGGATCGCCGGCCACTCTGGCATTCGCCTCCTTCGAGAAGTCTTCGCCTTCAGGAACCCTAAACTGTCTGTAATATTTGGTGTGTTAAATGAGAAATAAGCAATCATTAAAAGAAACTAACTACCTCATTTTTCACAACCTAGCGATTAAATTACTATACAATCACAAACAAGGATTCTAATATATACTCACGGGATCCTGGTCATCCTAATTTGGCCAAATGTGATCCGGACAAAGCTCTCCATCAAGCTTCTGTCAAATCTCATAGTTTGCTGGCGGGTCCAACACACCCTTGCATAAGGACCAGCATTGAAAATGCTAGGCCCATTAGCGAGGTGTTGATCGTCTTGGATGTTGGACACCGCCGTCATGAGAGACCGTCCACCGATCCACTTGCTGGTGGCGTCCATCACTAGATTGAGTGCATCAGGGTCGAACTCTTCTGCTGCATCAGATACAAATGAATAACGGGCCAACCTACCCTGAGCAAACGGTAGAAGAACCTCTTGGTACAGCCATAACAGAATGTTGGTCGAAATGAACTGCTCCAAGTACCTCGTAGACTCTCTGTTCTCATTAATAATGGCACTCATGTGAATATCAATGCACGCCTCACTCACTAATTCTCCCCTGCCTCTCTGTGATAGATTGCTCTTCGTCTTCCTCGATGGTTCTCCATCACTGCCCCTCTCCTCAGCCTTCCTTTTGCTAGGACCTCTGTTAGCCGGGTTTTTCTTCGTCTTCCTAGGTGGTTTTGACTCCTTCCCTCTCTCCTCTCCCTTCCTCTTGGTTCCCTTTTTTGACTTTCCACGGCCTCTCTCAGACGGGTTCTTATTCGTCTTCCTGGGTGGTTCTTCCTCCTTACTCTTCTCCTCCTGCTCTCTCTTACTCCCCTTGCCTTTGGTCTTACCAATGAGCCCGTCTAGACTGGTCTGGATGTCGTGCTCTATTGTTGACTTGGCCTTCTTCTTAGCCGATGTTACATACCAGATCCTCTCCTTTGTGATGTCCCTAAGATTAGGTTGATTGGCTGCTCCATCAGTACACCTTGGGGGTTCACTGCCTAGTCTACGATATTCAACAAGTGCAGGCCTGTTAACCTTGACTTTCTTGGGTGCAAAGTTGATGATATGCAACCCTTTTAGCGTCTTACACCTGGAAAGTGCCACGTAGGTTTGCCCACACTCAAACACCGTAGTTCCTAGATCAGCAAGGACTGTAGACAGTGATAGACCCTGTGCCTTGTGTATGGTCAAGGCATATGCAACGCAAATAGGGAATTGCGTGCGGTGCAGAAAGGCATCGGGGAAAATTTCGATCTTACGAGTATCCCGAGTTAGTTCAAAGTTTTCGTCAGATTCGCCAAATTTTACGCTAAGGTGATCGACGCGATTGCTCGGGCTTCTGACATGAATCTTTGAGATAGTACCTATACACTGCCATTCACAAGACCGTTTGCTACATCAATATTCTTGCGCAACATGACTTTCATACCAACAGCGAGCTTCATGGATTTCTCCAGCCCAGCTGTGTTGCGAGAGTCTTTTAAACGGTCCAGCTTGCGAACGGCAGCTTCAGCACTACGCTTGATAGGCGGGGTCTTCCCATCGATGACATCATCGGCAGTAACAGTCACTGCGTCTGGAAACTTCTTTGTCATGATAGCCATATTGAACTCATTTACGAACTTTTTAGTAGACACCAGACAGATCACAGAAGGATCACTAGACTGCAGCCTATCGTACTGGTTGATGACCTGTTCGAGGTAGTCCTTGGATGATGATGGATCTGAAGCCTGAAGGAAGATTAACCGAGACATGATGGACTTAACGTCATCGAGGGTGTGTACGCCGGCTCGGATACGTCCAAGGATATTGCTCCAACGTACATTCTCCGAACCTGGTCAATTCGTCGAATGAGAAATTCTCCCACAGGTTCAAAGGCAGACCCACGCCACCGGTAAGGTCCTGTATGTCATTGGCAGATACCTCCTGAAAAACAGGCTGACCCTTAACTGGAGGTAACTGCAAAAGATCCCCAAAGGCCAAGATGCACTTCCCTCCGAAGAACTTGACGTTTCCAAACACTTCCTGCAACCTGAGATTGATGAAGAGCAACATCGAATTGGAGACCATGGATATTTCATCAATAACCAAGGCCTTCATGTCAGTCATAACCTGTCGCATCGGGTCAAGGTGTCGTTTCCTCAGTTGATGGTACTTGACTGTCTGTTTGTCTACCTGTTCGACTGGCAACTTAAGAACCGAGTGCAAAGTTTGGCCACCTATGTGACGCCGCCAGACCAGTCGGGGCTGCAAGGACAAGACCAGCTTTTTCTCTAAACACATGTGCTTGAACAAACATGAACCCTTGTAAAGCTTTGATGAGGTAACTCTTGCATGTGCCACCAAATCCACTTACGTAAAGCAGAAGAGGATCATTCCGGCAGTCGGTATTCTCACAAGAGTTCCTGCCATGCTCGAACATGTGTTCAAGATGCTGTGTCACCTTATTGTAAACCCTTAATTGGTCAGTATTTAGTGTACTAACAAAGGCAACCAAATCTTCCTCGGTCCTTATTTCGCTGTTGTTGTTAACAGCCTGGTAGTCTGTCAGTCCCTGGTCAAGAACAGCACCATCACCTGAGTCATACTCGTAGTCGTCATCCTCCTGGTCCTATACATCACTAGCTGGGCCATCCTCGTTGATCTTAGCGTCCGCTGCCTTCTCCATCTTTGCCCTGGCCTTCTGGATGTTAAGCTTTCGTCCAGCCATTTCCTTGGGTTGAGCATTGGAGTCAACTATCCTGAAGAACTCTTCCTGATAGGACTCGCTCTTTCCCATGATGTCTGCTTCCGTCCGCCAGGGTTTGTACAGGCTCCAGCATGCCGTAGTAGAAGAGCTCGGGATGCCTTTCCACGCTGTACTCGTTACTATAGACGACGGGTTCCTTGGGACGACGTTTCATGGTACGGATGTAAGTACCGTCCTCTGTCTCTATCCTGATGTACGGTTCACCTTCCCTTGGAGGACCGGCTACCTTGTCGTATTTTGTCACAAAGTCGTTGAGAGTTATGTCGTCAAAAGTCTTGTTCCTGGGTCTGTTGGAGTAAAAGTCGTGAATAACGTCGGGGTAAAAAATGTCATCGCTGTCAGGTCGTTGTCCCTCGAGAGTCTTGATGTTCTTCATCACCTTGCTTGCCTGGCTAACTGGAGCTGTCTGGACCCACACGAATGTCTCCGAAGAGCGCCACATCTGACCATGGTTGTGAAGAATCCTGTCAGCAGCTTCGTGAGCGCCCATCTCACGTGATTTAGAGCACGCGTAGGCAAATTTTGACAAATTTTGAAAGGTTGACTTGGAAAGATCTTTAAAGTCCGTGAATTTTAAATTTGACTTTTCTGCCTTGGTGATGTATTTTGTGATGTAATTGCAAATGGAGTACGAATCCTCCGACAAAAAATGTATATCCATATTCCCACTCCAAAGATAGAGAAGTGCTGTATTATAGTTGTTTATTCTCCGCTCCTCTTCAGTCCTAGGGAGGTCATACAGATGCTTTTTCATGCGATTGCTGCGCCGGGCTATTACACTGGAGAGGACGTCATGCAGGTTGAAGCGCTTGCTGGTCGGCCTGGGGAAGCCAAACCGACATGCTACTTCCTTGTTACCGCTCTTAAACTTCATATTCTTAAATTTCCTAAGGCAGTACTGACCACAGGTGTGTGTTTGGTATTTGGTCACGGACTCATGGAGCCTTGGCTATCCACCTGACTTGGATATCTACATGAAATGTGCTTTTGAACGAAAGATGCAATTTCTGCGTCAGTGCTCTTTTTCATAATGGGGGCATCCTTGATCCACAGAAACATGTGAAAGTGAATTAAATCTCTAGTTTGATATTCGTGACGAATGAAATATGACGTGACTTCACCTAGAGGTTTTGCCTGCAATATGAACTCCAGAAGGGCATTGAATCTCTGGTGCACAAAGGTGGTCGTGGCAACAGGATCCTTGGCAATGAGGTCAGAGAGACTGATATTATCAATGTCCGGTATGTCACTGTTGACTTTCCTCAAATACTCGATCATGTCAACCCAGTCATATTCCGCAGGGGAAAAGGTGGCAAAAAATGTGGGCGGGCCATACTTTGCAATTTGGGCCTTAAGCTTTGAGTGCTGTGAATTCCAGTAGGCCTTGGTGCTGGGGACATCTTTCAATATGCACGTCATCCTGCTAAGCAGTTTAGGGTCCTTGTTTTTAATCATACTCAAAAGCTGCTTAGTGTAAAGGTTGCCAAGGCCTTTGACAAACTCGATCGTGGAAAAGAGGCTCTGTGTGATTTTACGCAGCTCATTTTCGCCCGCGAGGTGGAACAAATATTGGATGTGCCGACGTAATACAGGGTTGAATAACAACAACCTAGTTTCTTCATATTGTGCAAATGTACTTTTTTCTGGCCTAAAACCTTGCTTGCCACCTATCTCCCAGCAGAAAATTTCTGGGAATGCCAACAGATCGAGATTCGAGTCATCTAACCCTATGACATCCTTCTCGTTAATTCTCACCAACCGGTAAAGGTCATGCAGCAGATCCGGAATTTCGGACAGGTTCTCCATCCCGGTAACCGTATACTGCTCAATGAGGTTTTTCAGGTCCTCCTCTGTCATGTGTTCCAGAAGTCGAATGGTCCTTGCCTGCTGATCCTCTGCATTGTCGTCTTCTCCCCCATCTGCAAACTCTTCACCTTCCCTAGGTTCTTCACCTTCAGCTCTTGGTGAATTAGGTTCATCATGACCAGGCATAGCCTCCCTAACGTTGGCACCTTCTTCAAAATCCATCTCATCGATAGAATCAAAGTCAAAGTCGTCCTCGCTGTCTTCACAGTTTAAGCCTCCTTTGATGTCTCCATCACTCGTAGATTCGGACTGATCAGTGTTCTGTGGTGACTCACAGTGAAAGCAGCGTCCCAGAGTGGCACTCTGTACCAACCTCTTGTCGGAATCTATACAGAGAGCATAGAGAACTGCAGAGTCTACACTTTAGTGGAAGGCTGGTGCCATTCTTGGAACGCCGGGGTAGACCACTACTGCTGATGACCTCTTTGTAGATCTTCTTTAAACCTGCCAACTTGTCCTTGCACTGATGACAATGGAGATCCTGACTACAAGCCTCTCGGATGTTCTCAATCAAATGTCGCACGTGTGCCATGTTCTTGGCCATAGCATGCATATGGTCAGTGTAACACCCCTCAATTTTGACGGGTGGGTGGGCCACTTTAAGCTCGTCAATATCCTTGTTGATGCATGCCATGACTTGGTCTATCCTAGGCTTTTGAATCTCTTCACCCTTCAGTTGGTCAGCATTTGGTGAAATAAAGATTCTACCTGAAATCCCAGATGTGCCCCAAATCTTGTGCTGGCATTTGATGCAATTGCCAGTGACTAAACCCATCTTTGTCCGCCAAACCTTAGAAATGTTCTCCAAGATGATCAACTTCTTCTTCGCTGATCTGGTTACAAGCAGCTGCTCCTCGAGCAGTTTTAACCCTATTATAATACTTAGATTGAACTGCGATTTTGCGGTCCAGACTGCAAAGACATTGGGCACAAAGTGACCCATCCGTAAAAAGATTGTCCATAATCTCGTAGGTTTGCCTCTTTTTGCATTCAATTTTATGTGAGATATCTTTCATTAACTGCAACTTGTTCTTCTTCTTTGGACTTGAATGAGCCCCTGTTTTCTCGGACCTCTTTCGGGCATTCCTTGGTCCCTGCTGAAGGGAGGTGTGAAGAGGCCGTTTTTCGTCAGAGAATCCACACATGTTCCAAACCACGAGATCATCCTCGTTATCAAGACACCACTTTAGCTTCTCAAAAGTGTCAGAGATGACAGACGGGGATAAAAAGTGGAAATCCTTGTCTCGAAGGATCGAGTTGTAAGACCTCCTTGCATTCCTCAACCTCATCACACACTTACTGCAACATAATCCCCTAGCAAAGACTCTCCTACATTGGTGTGTGATACACCCAAGGGCAATGATCTTTCTCTTCGAGTTTAATTGCGCAGCAGATCGGATTTCATTGATGTCCAGCGAATCCAGGCCGACTGCAGGAGCATCCCGCCATAGTCTCTGAAAGGCCGGATCTTCATCAATTTCCCCTATATCCATCAACGAGAGCTCTTCCACCTGGAATGCATCCTCTTCAACGAAGAAACCACCCTTGGAATCATGCTTCTGATACTCTGGATTGTCCGTGTCTCCCTCAGTAAGACCTCCAGAATCCCTATCAGACGAAATGGAAGTCTCCCCAGAGATATGCTCAACATTCTCATGTGCTGCAGGTTTTGACTTTGTGGACGTGAGTGAAGGGTGCATAGGTGAGTTTGAGGTGATGTCAGGTGTGGCCCTAGGACCCTTCTGATATTCTGGGTTGTCAAGACACTCTTTGTCCGTGTCTTCCTCAGTAAGACCACCAGAATCAGATGAAGTGGAACTCTCTATGGAGACATGCCCAACATTCTCATGTGCAGGTTTTGACTTTGTGGTTGTGAGTGAAGGGTGCAATGGGGAGTGTGAGGTGATGTCAGGTGTGGCAACACCAGGAATTTTGGGTGACCCCTCTGGCTCGTTGTCAGTCGCATTTTCAGTAGGATCGGGTGGCAGCAGGTCGATGAGATGTTCTGGTAGCACGATGTCAGCATACAAAGGATTATGCTGGACCAGCCATTTCAATGCGGCAAACACGTGATCAACATTCACGATCTTTTGCCATACTGCTCTAGTTTTATTGGGAATGCCGTGAAGCCATATCAAGTTGTTAGGGTTGAGCAGCCTTCCTGGCCTGCCGTTGCCAAGCTGTTGCACAGTGGTTTACAAAGGTATAGGCAAGTGTATAGAAAAGCCCTTAACTGCAGTCATGCGCTGATTGTATGGCAAGTTTCCGGCAGTGGTTCCAAGCTTAAACATGGTCTGGTACATGGACACCTGTCTAATGAGGATGCGCTCAAATTGGGTGAGACGGGCTATGACTTACGGTACTTTGCCGATATTCATTTTGTTCAAGACACTAGTTCTAGGTACTTCGTTTTTCTGAAGTTTGCTATAACAGTATCTGCACAAATGTTTCCCGACAAGTGTATCAACGTAGTCATTGCCCGTATTGATCCACTCACTAGATTGCAAATACCTCAACAGGCGTGCATCACAGATGTTGGATCGCTAGGCTTACTCCATCGTGATGTTACAGTTAGACAGAACTTGGGGTCGGCTCTAACATGCTTTAAACACGAAACACACGTCTTCTCAGGTAACGAACTGTAATCTCGGTGAAAGTTAGCAAGATGCTAGCCGTAGAGCTCGCTGATAGTGGTATCATTGATCAGACTCTTGTTCCTCTCCACGTCAAATGTCTTGGCCGAATATGCAGGCTTATATGCAAATAGCTTTAGCAGATAGTAAACGTCACCGACGGTAGTAGCAGTGTCTAGGTCAGATACAAACTCATCAGCAATACGCATTTCATTGGTAAGCTTGTAAAGCTCTCTGGCAGTTGTGTAGTGCACTGAAAGTTTACGAAGCAAGACCATGCTGCTGTTGCATTTGTTGTTAGGCTGAAAACATGCCTCAGGATGGTTTCGTTTCTCTACCAATAGTCTGTACATTGCTGTCAGTTTGTTAGGCTCATTTGCACACTCATCTAATGTATGGACAAGCTTCCTACATTGCCGGACATCTGTCAGAGAGGCAAGCAGCTCCAGTATGCCACGATAATTCGCAAGCTCACTACAATCAGCTACAATGCAGTTCCAGTTACAAACATGAAGGGATTGTTTCGTGTCCTTATCTTGCTTAGCCTTACCCTTATCCTTATCATTTTTCTTCTTGCTATACTTATATTGCTGGCCGTCCTTAAAGCTGTGCTCAGGAAAGTATGGCTCGTTACCCTTTTTATGACATTGCCACCCAAATTCCTCACTAGATTCCTTGGCGATCGGTGATCCGCTACCGTCATCGAATTCAAAAGGATACTGTGCCATTAGAGACTCTGCTTCGCCACTAATCTTAAAAAGCAACTGTACAACTTGCGAACCCAAAGATCTCTTATCGACAACAATTTATCGACAAGATCCCGGGCAATAAAGAATCGCTTAAACTCCATGGGATTACCTTTGAGCTCCGTGCCAAAGGATGGATAAATGAAATCAACCAACTCGTCGACCAGTTCATCATTGATGTTGCGCTTCAATAAGCTCGCCGCAGCAATTTTAAAAGAAATTCTACTGGCAGATCTAGAGTACTGAAAGGGCCGGCTCTTGTACCTAAAATTTATCGGAAATTTTCTTGGCAGTCGCGGCAAATATACACTCGCCCTTGAGGCAATAATTTTCTTTTTGTGTGCTAAAAATTGCATCTTCAAATTTTGGTAAATTTTATGGTCACGAATCCTCCGTGAAGCCGTTTCACATTTAGAATCGAAAGGCCGCTCGTGGTCAAATTCATCAAGTCGCTCTGCAAAATATGCAAACGACTTCCCCTTGAACCGCCTGTAAGACCTTTTATTTTTCCACGACGCTTTTTTACGGCGATTCTCCTTATACGACTCACTCTGCAGAAAAGCTTCCCGAGTTGCTTGACCTTTCTCAGATTCAAGATGGGTTTTAAAGGCTTCTTGCTGCTTTTGATGACCCTTCTCAGTGGCAAAATACTTGTCTGCCGCCTTACTTAGTGAGATCTTACCGTCATTAGTTGTACGGTATTTTTCCTCTGCCCTGCTCATAGATAACTTTCCTTTATCAGTTGTACGGTATTTTTCATCCGCTCTGCTCTTAGATAGCTTACCGTCATTAGTTGTACGGTATTTTTCATCCGCCCTGCTCTTAGATAGCTTACGGTCATTAGTTGTACGGTATTTTTCATCCGCTCTGCTCTTAGATAGCTTACCCTCCTCTGTGGTATAATATTTATCAACTGCTCTGCCTTGTGAAACTTTTTAACTGTCAGTACTTCGATACCACTTTCTGGCAGCATTAGTAACATCACGGCCTCGAACTGATTTAGTGTACCGAATATTTCTAAGACATCTCATTAACATGGGATCAAGTGGTTCACTACTAGCGAAAAATTGGGTACTATGGTTCAAATCATAATGAAAGCTAGCAGACGAATTCGAACCCAGAGACCCAGTACTAGACGATGGAACACTTTCTGAAACGAGAAATGCAGCTGTGAATTTAGAGTTTTAGAATTTATACAGCCAAAAGTATATTTCAAATTGTTGTTAAGTAACAAACTATTCCAATTGGGTACAGGGTGTCCCAAAAAGCACAACTAACATGCTTTGATGAATGTGATATTAAAAGTGTCAAATGAACAGAAATGATTCTGGATTAAAAACTTTTAAAATCTATCATGATAAAAAGAACTAAATTTGTGACACAAAAAGTGTTTTACGCAATCTTGTTTTAATATTTGTTGACCTGTTAGGTCCTTTCTGAATAAATAAAATATCACAAGAAGATAGGATTAGAAGTTCTGATTACATTAAGCGGAAAATTTGGCAATTTGGTATGGCCAATAGTCAAAGTCAAACGGTTTTTGGGTGGGAACCCCTATGTTGTGCTTTTTTGGGACACACTGTATAATACAACATAACTGTAGCAGAGGACAGGACATACAAAATACATTGCACAAATGTGTTTAACGTAAATAGATAGAGTCCACATACCTTTTACTTCAGTAGGGATAGTTGCAGCAGCTGGCATCTCCTTCTCATGGTGACTAGAACTGGCAGAACTTGGAATTTCTACTGAAATAATGATATTTTACTTCTTGGCAGTTTGCATTACCTACAAATATAAAGTAGCCGACTAGGTATATGATAAACCTAAATTACTGTTTTCAGTCAATCATGTCAGATATGTTTCATGTAAAATAAAATGAGTACATACCTCTTACAGTGCTGGCATTGGTAGTTGGAGCAACAGGTTTTTCTTCCTCTTGATTTACTCTGGAACTTGCTGCTTTGTATTTTGGTCCTTTCGTTTCCTGCCTATTGCAGGTGCCCGTTTTCTTCTCTTTTTAGGCTTCTCCTGAATGATTTTAGGTCAGAGAGTTTATTCTTGAGAAGAGAATCCTTGATAATTAGTCTGAAATAAAGATATAAAACACTGATAATGATAGGTTACAGAAGTCACATGCTCCTAAATAGAATACGGTTATACTTGGCCTAGTGCATCAAACCTGCTTATTGTTCTGGTTAGCAACACTGTACACCCCACCACCATACTGCTCATAACACGGTTTCTTATCGATTTCACTGTCTTCTTGATGTTTATATTGTTGTTGCTGAAGAGAGTCACGGATTAAGATATTATTATTGTGTCCCAAATACAGACAAATTTTGTTACTGCTTTACTGCTTAGAGTTAGCTAAGTTATAAAAAAATAATAACCTTTCTCCGTCGACGGGTTGTAGATGTCACGCGATCTATTGTTGGGATAACCCCCTGCTCCCCTTGCGTATGTAAGTTTACAAGTACAGCGAAGGGGTTCCTGTTACTGTCAAGTAGGTTCGATGCCTGAAATTACGAACCCATTTTATATTTAAGCAATCGAATAGAAGGATTCAATATTTTAAAGATGACTTAGTGTAATTTTGCAGTGTAAGTTAAAACTTTAACTTACTCAATTTGCAAAAAGCGATGGCTTTGCAATATCTATAGTGGTTTGCCTTCGCTCTTTGAGATACGTGGGTCGCTGGCTCTAATAGGTTGAGAAATTGTTAGTGCTATAGCTATGTTAGAAACATCAGAAACAAAGTGTAGAACTTATGAAAACGGCTATGGAATTTAAAAAAAACTTTTTAGGCTATTTATTGAAATGTGAACGCCGTATTAACAAAAATAGGGAATGCTGATAAGTCGTTAGGATCTGGTGCAGCCTGATGGCCTTACTGAGTAGTGCTGGTTGGTGCTGCCCCTTGCCATTCCATAATTCAACGAGATACCAGAGCTTCCCACCAAGGGTGCGAAGTCTTTCACTGCCTTCAAATCATCTGGCTCTACAACTGCACAACGAGTCAGAGGCGGTGGCGGGGTGATGTCATAGATTATCCTCCTGATAAGGGTTCCGAGCAGTTCCCTTCCGGCTCGACAAGGGTGGAGGCCGTCCTTTTTGAATAGTTTGCTGTCATACATATCAGAAGTATTAAGACAGAAATCATCGTACAAATGTACGATATTTTTCGGTCCTATGGTGCAATGAAGCAGTTCATTAAACACAGGAGCGCATTTATTACGTGACGACTTCCAGAATATTTGAATAAATCAATGAGGATCAATGATTTTAAAAATATACCAAAGCCCGGTTAAAGTACATTAAAAGTAATTGATAGCCTACCTCAAAACTGTATACTGCTGCACTCGGATTGGCCTCCTGTAGCGTACATAACAACTCAAACAAGTCGTCCATTACCTCCTCCAAGTTCAGCTTTCCAAGATCATTGGCACCAACCAGCACCACAATTATGTCGTATCCACTATATGGCTTGAGGTTCTTCCGTACCTACAAATACAATAGAGTGATATCTAGGATATTTAAAACGGCCTATTAGTATTAGGTATTACATAAGATTATAATTGGGCATTATTTTTGTTGAAATACATCTAAGTATAACTAAATGTTCGTTATATTTGTCTCTGTTTATTTCTTTGCTTCTATTAGACACGAGGAGAACTAGAAGTAAAGAAAAAGACACACAAGGAAAAAAGGTTGAATTAAAACAGTAACTTACCTGAAACAGTAAACGATGCACACTGATACCCGGAAAAGTTGCTACCTCCCCGAAGTCAGTTTCTGACGTCAAAGGTACATGTTTAATATTCTAAACATTTATAATAATGTCAAATTCCCATTGTAAAATGGGCTCGCATGCACACCTGCAAGAGTTTTAAAATTGAATGGCAGGTGTTAATATTACTGATACCTTGATTTCTCCACTCAAAACCATGTTATCTATTCCTTGTTCATTAGCCGTGACGTAATTTCATTGTTATTACATTACTGAACTGCCAGCTGCCTCAAATCCCGTACAGTTTCCCACAGATAACACCGAAGAATTAGCCGCAGTATGAACAGGATAGCTTATGAAGCTAGGTGATCTACTAACACCACAGGACCAAATGTACACAATCGAATGGTCAAGCAGCTTTATATATGTTGTTAATCTACTAAAATTAAATACCTGAGCTGCTTGTTTGGGCGTCAAAAAGTAAGCCATACCGCTTATCTGAAATAGCGTGTTATATTTCATGTTACCTTACCCCACAAGATAATTGATAATAAGGTAAATTCCAGCATAACCTATGTTCAGATTTTCAAAATCTTGTGTCGAACGTCTTTCTAACTCCTTAAGAAACAGAGCTAATGAACATTATCGTAAGCAGAAGAAGGAGTCGTTCAATAACAAAGATCACGTGACTTCAGATGTCACATCACGTGATTATCAGAACCATCATAGCAATAATCTAAGACTATGGTTTTAAAATTTGGGGTCGAACGTCTTTGTAGCTCATATCATTCGGGGGCCGATATACAAGCGTTCCCGCTAGTATACTACTTCAAACCTATGTCACGTGACCTTACCCCACGTGACCATCTAAATGCGTCCGCAAATAGCCTAGGCCAAAATTTAAGTTCAGACCTACAAAACCTGGGGTCAAACGTCTTTCTAGCTGATTCAGAGGCTGAGAAACAAGCATTGCCGTTATAGTACCTTTTGAAAACTCATGTCACGTGACCCTACCCCACGTGACCACCTGGTCACATCCGCACATAGCCTAAGTCACCCCTTATAAGTTTATCTTCAAAACCTGGGGTCGAACATCTTTCTAGCTTATTCAGAAGCTGAGAAAAAAGCTCCCCCGTTTTTGCTTTTGAAGAGTCTATTTCTATATCTACCTATCTACCTATGTCACGTGACCTTACCCCACGTGACCATCTAAATGCGTCCGCAAATAGCCTAGGCCACAATTTAAGTTCAGACCTACAAAACCTGGGGTGAAACGTCTTTCTACCTGATTCAGAGGCTGAGAAACAAGCATTGCCGTTATAATAGCTTTTGAAAACTCATGTCACGTGACCCTACCCCACGTGACCACCTGGTCACATCCGCACATATCCTAAGCCACCCCTTATAAGTTTATCTTCAAAACCTGGGGTTGAACATCTTTCTAGCTTATTCAGAAGCTGAGAAATAAGCTCCCTCGTTTTTGCTTTTGAAGCGTCTATCTCTATATCTCAATTTCTATCTATATATAGAACACTAAATGTTTATGCAAAATATGCCATATTTTGGCATAGCTTTGACGTGATATCTCTTGACCCTTAAAAGATAGGGATTTGAAACTTCCAGGATCGCCTAGAAATAATAAGAAAAGGCAAATCCTAAAGGTTCAGGCTTCTACTTTGTTGGGAAAGTACTTTTCCAAAAAACCAGTATTTTCGCGTTCTGGTAATCGTATATAAAAGCACTGGCCGCATTTTTAAGAGAGGGCTTGCCAGCGCTGTGATATATATATATATATATATATATATATATATATATATATATATATATATATATATATATATATATATATATATATATATACATATGTGTGTGTGTGTATATATATATATATATATATATATATATATATATATATATATATATATATATATATATATACTCATATATATATATATATATATATATATATATATATATATATATATATATATATATATATGTATTATTATTATTATTATTATTATTATTATTATTATTAGCTAAGCTACAACCCATGTTGGAAAAGCAAGATGCTATAAGCCCAAGGGCTCTAACAGGGAAAAGTAGCCCAGTGAGGAAAGGAAACAAGGAAAAATGAAATATTTCAAGAACAACAACACCACCAAAATATATATTTCCTATATAAACTATAAAAACTCTAACAAAACTAGAGGAAGAGAAACAAGAGAGAATAGTGTGCCCGAGTGTACCCTCAAGAAAGAGAACTCTAACCCACGACAGTAGAAGATCATGGTACAGAGGCTATGGCACTACCCAAGACTAGAGAATAATGGTTTGATTTAGGAGTGTCCTTTTCTTAGAAGAGCTGCTTACCATAGCTAAAGAGTCTCTTCTACACTTACCATGAGGAAAGTATCCACTGAACAATTACAGTGCAGTAGTGAACCCCTTGGATGGAGAGGAATTGTTTGGTAATGTCAGTGTTGTCAGGTGTAAGAGGACAGAGGAGAATTTGCAAAGAACAGTCCAGACTATTCGGTGTATGTGTAGGCAATGGGAAAATGAACAGTAACCAGAGAGAGGGGTGCAATGTAGTATATGCATGTTTATATATATATATATATATATATATATATATATAAATTGATGCATGTGTATATATATATATATATATATATATATATATATATATATATACATATATACATATATATATATATATATATATATATATATATATATATATAAATTGATGCATGTATATATATATATATATATATATATATATATATATATATATATATATATATATATATATATATATATATATATATATAGATATGTAGTATATTCAATTTTCTGCCAAATAATGAAAAGAATATATGTATTTATTTTCTTCCTAATTCTGATATGTAAATAAATCTTGTGAATGTTTCATAAGGAAATCAATTTTGCTATGATTGAATGTTTTTGTACTGCTGATGGAATTTTGTTTTGAAATCAATTTATTTTCTTTTACTTGAAAGTCTTCATTGCTGTTAATGTGTGTATATAAAACAAAAATTAAGAGCTGTTTACGTTGTTGTTTTCTAAGTCACTTAATATTAAATACCTTTCCACCAGTGTAATTAATCTGTTATTGTATATTTTGATATCCTGTAACTAGGCCTTATAGTATAGTTTGGTTTCTATATACAGGGCCATGGGCAGCAAAGCGATTTAAATGGGGGTTGGAATTGGAACTGGTGCGTTGGGGATGAATGTAGTGGTGGGTGCGGGGGTGGGGCGTCACTAGGACCTTTGCCCTGGGGTAGCAGTTAGGTATGTGAAGGCCCTCGTTAGATGGATCCTTCCTAAATATATGAGACTTGTGCAAACGTCATGAATGGGGCATAGTTTTCGATTTCCTACTTGCTCAGGTCGGCTCTCTGGCTGGCTGGAACAAAAGCCGAGGCTAGGTAACAAGTTCTGTCATTAAGCAAATCGTCCAAACACTCGGGAGCTTTAGGTAAGGGCTGGTGCTCTCTATAGTATTCGACTGACTATTTCAGTTATTCACTGATTGAGCATGGCACACGCAAGATGGCTAGTGAGCCATACGAGTATTTCCCCAGTTGACAACTATTTTTGTTAATTATGGCAGATGGGTCACTGTCTTCCCGGTATAAGTGATTGTTCTTCTACATGTAAGGAGCAGGAATAATTTTTTGGGATTGTATTCAGGCTCCAATTTTTTTTCCTTATCAGAAGGGCCTGAGGATATGTAGGTGGTGGTTCTCTTGTGCTTTGCCAATTGTTCCGATATTCTTCGCCTCCTGATGTCTCTACCATTTTGGCGGTGCAACTAAATGTTCCTTAGTTGTACGTGGAATAAGAAGAGCTTTGGGAGACCATGAATCCCTTCCCCTATATGAAAAACTACTACTGTAAAATCCTTCGTCAAGAGGACTGTACATGTAACACTGGATCACTTGGAAATGTACTGATACGGAACTGGACCTGGCAGCCTAAGTCCTCATGGAGCAGGTCAACTGCGAGAGAAAGAATAACATAAATATGCTGAGAGGATTAGAACCATGCAGAGAGGGAAAGAACAGAAAATTACCTTAAGTAAAGAAAAAGGGGTACACAACAGAGGTTTGGAAAATGACATTGCCATCAGGGACACTTTTACTGACTTTAATAAGATGGTCAGGTTGGTAATGCCATTTATTAACAACACTGTAAAGCAAGGAACTTGAACACGATGAACAATCCTGCCCAACATGAATGAGATGCTCTCAAGAAGCATCGTGTTTTTTGTCAATACCAATGACCAATCTGACGATGACTCCCAAAATATATAGGGATGGCGAAGTGACCTTTGGTTATCATTTTTTCCAGACTTTGGCTGTTTGGTTAAAGGGGTTAAGGTTGATCAGAAATAAACACTAACGTTATAAAGATTACAAGAATTCATATTAACATATTACTGCCATGTGTTTTGTAATGAATTATTATTATTATTATTATTATTATTATTATTATTATTATTATTATCATGATTATTATTATTATTATTATTATTATTATTATTATCATTATTATTATTATTAGCTATGCTACAACCCTAGTTGTAAAACTGAATGCTTTAAACCCAAGGGCTCCAACAGGGAAAAATAACCCTGTGAGGAAATGAAACAAGGAAATAAATGAACTACTAGGGAAGTAATTAACAATTAAAATAATATATTTTTAAGGAAGTAACGACAATAAGATAGATTTCCCATAAAAAAAGAAAATACAAGAGGAAGAGAAATAAGGTAGATTAGTGTGCCCGGTGTACCCTCAAGCAAGAGAACTCAACCCCAAGATTGTGGAAGACCATGGCACAGAGGCTATGGTATCATGGTTTTGGAGTGTCCTTCTTCTAGAAGAGCTGCTTACCGCAGTTAAAGAGGAAAGTAGCCACTAAACAATTACATTATATTAGTTCACCCCTTGATCAAAGAAGATTTTTGGTAATCTCAGTGTTGTCAGGTGTATAAGGAAATATGGAAAGAATAGGCCATACTATTTGGTGCATGTGCAGGCGGAGGAAAAGTGAGCCATAACCTGAGAGAGGGATCTAATGTAATAGCCGACTGTCTGACCAGTCAAAGGACTCAATAACTCTCTAGTGGTAGTATCTCAACGGGTGGTGGGTGCCCTGTCCAACCTACTACCTATATTAAACGTGATAATTATTTTCTCTGATTATTTTGGCTGCATCTAATCAATTCAAGCATAACTTCTACTCAATAAATGGCACAGCCAATGGAAAAGATAGTCAATGGTTGATGTTAAACAACCCAGACCGAAAACGCACATTAATCATGGTTTTTGCTGAAATCACGACTTGGAAAATTGAAACCGAGCTGGTAAACTGCGAAAATGTCGATCCACATCCGCCTCATTAAGCTTCTCTTTACAGGCAACAATTCGTGTATTCACTCGCCCGAGTTCCCTCGTTAGTGCCAAGTGGAGGACCCATTTAGACCATCGCTGGAGAAACTCCTCGTTAGCAACTCCAAGAGAATTCCATTAATGAAAGTCTGAGTATTGTTGCAGACTTCACTCTCAACACAATTTTGTTTGGGTGTCGTTATGATCAGTTGGTTTCACTTATGAGTCCCTTAGTACTCAGAGGATTCATTGAAGTAATAATGATTCAAGTTATTTACCAAAAGAGAAAATTGAAGAAATATGAGAGTACTGTGAAAGATTTGCTTTAAATTTTGGATTTCAGAATGAGAAAAAAATAGGCTGTGGGGGATCTGGCTACACGACGAAAGCAGAAAAGTAATACTTGCCTATGTGTAGTGATCTATTTTTAAAAGTTTTATACTCATTAGAATATGATATGAATTGTAAGTGAGAAAGTTAAAAGGGGCTTAGCTTTGCAACATTTCATAAGAACCGGTATTTGTAGACAGTTCTATGACATCAGCAATAGAAGATCTCATTCAGTTATTAAAAAAGTTGTAAACGGATTTTATCAAATATATGTTTTCCATAGAAGTTTATAGGTATCTCATGAATGGCAAAGGCAAGGACAGTGACATCACCCTAGTAAGCAGGGCAATGCCATAGAGACTGACCATATATTATGATCAGTGCCCAAGGCCCCTCTTCACCATGTTGATGACTCAGTAGGTTGACCTGTAGGTTCCCCCAAACCCCCATCCTTAGCTCACAAGGATGGTGAGGTTGCAGACACTAAAGGAACTAACGATTTTGAGTGGGACTAGAACCCCCGACTGGCAATCACCAGGCAAAGACGTTATCATAAAGGCCACGACAACCCTAAGAAAACAATTGATCGTCTTAACTACTGATTAGCCTAATAACGCGGATAACTAGTAAAGTTTGAATAGGTTCTCAAATACGTTACCAGAGGTGCTGCCAGTACACCTCTTGTGATGCATTGTAGTTCTTACTTAATATTTTTATCAGCGTTCCTTTGGCCCCTAACTGCGCTTACTTTTTAACCTTATACTTTATTACCTCTTTTTCAGCTTTCTTTCTTCCATCTGCTGTTCGACCTCTTCTAACTTATAGCTCATTGTGTAACTCTCTTATTTGACCCCAGATGTATTTGGGTTGTGACTGACCTTGCAAGCCATAGCACAGGCTGTCAAGCCAAAATCTATAAATCGAATTCTCTCATACCCTTCACTATAGTTCCCATTCGCTCCTATACTCAACCCAACCCCTTTCCCATCTTACCATGAACCCCTGTCTTCTCTAACTCCCTATAGATAATCTTCTCAGTCCATCCATATTCAAATCTCTGAGTGACTTGATTTATCCATTTGAGTAACTTTTGGATTCGAGAGTTAGCGATTTCATCTTTATAGGAAATTCTACCTAGTGGTTAAAATCACATTGTGAGCAGTGATTACTTTTAATCTATCTTGGAACGACGATTCACGAGTGATTAGTTCTACTTTTATCCCGAAAATTACTATTTTGTGGAGACTATTGTTTTAAGTTATGTCATAACTAGATCCAAAATTGTCGAATAGTTTTCCTATTTTTCTTCTTTCAAGAGAATTGGGCTTAATCGGATATAAAATTAGGCACATAAAATATGTCTAAATTTACTGGTATGTTTTAAATATGCATTCTGAGCTACAGTTATTTGTTTTTAAACGAATTTAAAGATCCTGTAAAACAAAATACTTAGTCTACTATGGCAGAATCTGATTCATTCAAAAGTTTGCTGTATACTACTATTTGTGTTTATTCTAATTTTTGATTTAAGCATCTATTCCAATAAAGGGAAAGATTAGCACTAATGTTGCTGATTCTAATTCTTAATCTGAAAATTTAATCCAGTAAAGGGAAGGAAAGGAATAACACGGCAGGAGACGATACACTTTGAAGGCCGTCATACATGTATACAGTATATACAATATATGGATGCATAATTGAAGAGTTCTTAGTATAAAATATACGGTCATTTGTATATTCCTCTTCATTCACTTATTTATATTTAAGACAACTGTTAAAAGTTTGATGATGTTAGAAATATTCAAGGGAACCTGCAGTTTTCTTCAGGAACTTCCACTGAGGCCTCAAATAGATCTACAGCAGCTAAAATTAGTGCATGGTGCAAATTAAGGAATAAGAGGTGCAAACGAAGAATGTTATAACTTTCAAGTGTGATATTAATTTTTTTGAAGGGTTGTATCACTTTAATTTGGAAGCATTAGTAAAATTGAAAGAAGTCTTAATGAGATAGGGAAAAAATTCGCCCTTTTTGTGAATAATTGATGATATTAGAGATAAACGTGTGATATAAAGAAAAATTATTTGTTTTATGTATTTTGTTATTTTGTATCTCATGTCCTACCACTCCAACGTAGTTATAGATGAATGAGTCTCTATTAAAGAAGGGGAAATAATCTTAAGAAAAGAATATTTTTTGAGATGTGTCTCCGTGAAAATACTGTTTACAATTCTGGATTTTTTTCTAATGACATCTTTCTCGGATCTGAACCACAGCATATGTATCACTCACACTCACTACGGTGGTACTTAAGCCTTATTTTGACCCATGACCGCTCGTGATAGGATTCTCCACTCCTCTTTGTCCAGTGCGTGATGGAACCATTCATTCGAGTTTCCCCTAACGATTCTTACATCCTCCTCCAAGCATCTTCAATGTTTTCTTGGCCGTCCTACATGTCTTCTTCCAGCAATCTCAGCTAAGAATATCCTCTTTGGAGCTCTATCCTCATCCATACAAGCCATGTGTGTTGCTCATTGGAGTCTTCTTGATCTAATTACATCACATATATTTGGTTGGTTTGTACTATTCCTTATTTCTCTACTAAGTCATCTTCTCCATCCATTCATTTCTTGGTCATAGATTGGCACCTCTATTCTTCTCAGAATCCCATTCTCAAAAATTTAAAATTTTTTTCTCAAATGATTTTGTTAGAGACCATGTCTCGCATCCATATATCAAAACTGGTCTGATAACTGTGTTATACATCTTCAAAACAAACAGCTATCGTGAAATTATGAACACCTCCCGCACCGGTAATTAATAAAGACATATTTATTATCATCTTACACAGATGACTATTATACTCTATAGCAAATTTGAGTTTTTTTTTTTTTTTTATTCTGGATAGACAAATTATTATAAAAAACCAGCACATTACCCCGCCATCTATAAAATCCATAAATGACTAACGCTTCATAGTAATATTCAGAAGAAATATTTTAAAATTTTATGCGGTAGCTAAGTAATATTACTTATCTGAAAGTTTTCCCGCAATGAAATCCTGAAACATATCACATATTTTGAGAAGTAAATTTCCTCAATCTAATTCTAGAGGAATTTTTCTTAAGACGATGACTATTATAAGTTGATGAAAATTCTCTCATCGTTCTTTCTAAAATTATTATCAGTATTTCTCATTTCAGTTTCTATTTTATATCACATTTGCATATTACATATAGTTTTTTTTTCTGTTTCAAAAATTTAGAGCTTTTATAATCTTTTTCTGTTTAATTGACCATTTGGGAAGTTCGTTAAAGAATATATTTTCTTGTTTTTCAATATTTTTTGAATAATGTTTTCTTTTGATTGCTATATTTCACTCCATACGTCCACTTTAGGACTGAATTTACCCTAGAGCAGATTTTGTCAAGTTTAAAGAGTCTCCTTTCCAAATAAGAATGTAAAATGACTCTAAAACTGATGATAATTTTCTCGGATGTCAAAATCACTGTGACAAATGAAGTGGTGAGATTTCTGACATAGGATACCTTGTGTTAACCAGCGAATGATTAATCTGTTATATTATATATCTAACACGAATGAACACTAGAGAGAGAGAGAGAGAGAGAGAGAGAGAGAAGTTCCGCTTGGAAATTGAATTTGATAGTATGAGAAAGTTAACAATAGTTCTAAAAACCTGAATGTAGACCTGATGAGAGAAATACGCAGGGACATCATGAGCAAACAACAATAGTAATACCTTTGTTAGTATCTGTGTTTTGAATTTAGAAAATTTTAGCTACATTTTTTTTTTTTTTCGTCTTTGATCAATGGGCTCAGCATGACTAATTCTTCCTACGAAAAATTGCAATTAATTCTACTTAGTTTCTCTTGTTCAAGTCAAACATTTTGATTTCTAACTCTATTATTATTATTATTATTATTATTATTATTATTATTATTATTATTATTATTATTATTATTATTATTATTATTATTATTATTATTATTATTATTATTATTATTATTATTAGCTAAGCTACAATCCTAGTTAGAAAGGAATAATCCTATAAACCAATAATAATCTAACTCCTGCCAGTCTCCGGTATTCCTAACGCTAACAATTAAGTAATGGGAATAAGGGTATGTAGTTTAAGAAAACAACAACATTAGTGGATTTACATATACATGCATCAAAGCAAATTAGCTAAAACGAAATGTGCTTCCATTTGGGTAAAACCTGGGATAGATAAGGCTATAGATAGATTTATTAAATTTAAAGTTTTTTGTTAGATCCTTTCCTACAGGAGAGAACCAAAAGCCAAAGAAATTTACCAAACCTTAAACTGTCTGTCAAGTTACATTCCAACCTCCGATTTTCTCGTTTATGATATCTTTGATAGATTATACAAGAGAGGTGTCGTTAATATGTTGACAGCTTGAGGGCCATGTGGCCACCATACACAAACATAACAAACAATATTATTAAAAAAAAAAAAATGCAGATGAAAAATGTTTTCGTGATGCACGGAACATGAATTGGTGTTAGATATGATGCACAGGTAAAGCATAAAAACATAACACACTCGCCAACATCCCAGTCCTATATAGACACAGTCGCAAGCAAGCAAACAAATTTAATGGTTCTTGCAACCTTTCTTTGCCATAAGGCAAATTCTGTTTAAAGACGGTCGAAAAGAGCTTGAAAGAAAGATTTCATATGAAGATATGTCTTTCTCTTTTGCATTTAATATTGTGAATATAGCGGAAACCCCTGAACATTTTTTTTTAAACGAAAAAGAAGATAAGTTAGTCTTATAACTATAACCAAAGTGACTCGTTGGTTAGAGAAGGTTTATTATTTATAAAAATACCAAATTATTCATTTGTGAATAATGAGTAACTAATTCATCAAAGGAAATATATATCAAATATAATATATTGACCCAACGCAAATATGATTGCAATAAACTACCATGTATGGAAAAATTCTTTTAGGTTTGGTATATGGTGCATTAGTGCATTTATGAGTAGGAGTAATGTTATATGTTTATATGGAAGCTAGACATTATATTTTCATATTGTTACATTTTAAAAATCTCATATAGAAGCTCAACAATCACATATAAGTAAATCTGTTTACTTTGGATGAGATTTTAAGCAAAGGACTGTAATCTTATGGATTATGATTAGAAATAGGACAGGTGTTTGAGAAGAGTTAGAAACTAGGGCAATTCTCTCCTTTGGTATTTAAGATAATTTTTACCATCATTAAAGTGGTAAGCATTGTACTGCAATTATTATTGTCAATGAGATTTGTTAAGTATACTTTATTTCTTAATACAATAAATATATAAAAAAAGATCATAAACAAAATCAAAATCAAAACAAGGAAAACGAAATTTTATGGCTAGTTAATAATAATAAAAAAAAATACATCAATATCCCAAATAAATTCCTTTTTATTTGGTCAGACATAAAAATTAAGGTTATCTTTAAGCTCTATTCTGTATCCAGATCTCGCCGAGTATTTTCCATGCATCCGAAGCTAATTTGAAGATGTCATTTGGTACTGTGATGTCACTATTTATAAATCAAGCATTCAGTCGATAAGCCAAATGCTACGATATATCTTATTCTATTTTAAAAGAACTTTTTTTCTCCGCTCCTTTTCCAGTTAATAATAACTTGAATATTCGCTCCAGAAATATATATTAATGATTTAAGTCTAAAAACAGACAGGCGCACTGTTCAAATAAAATTCGAAAATTAATTTATAGATGAGGCTTATCTGCTATCTACTGAAAAGTGTCGTTGCTGATGTAGTGTAGTTAAAAAGAAATCTTATATTAAAATTCTTATTGATAGTATAGTTGGGATCAGATGATTAAATTATGTAAAAGGTCTGATGAAAATTATGCATATTTAAAAGGACAAAGCATGACGGATGTTGTCAGGGAAATTCTATCATTATTACTTTCCTTGTCTTCCTTGCACATGCAGAGACTCTTAGAGGAGAAAATGTCGTAATAATTGTGTAGAATTTACTTCAATCAGTTTGCTCTCCTTGAATTACATCTCTTTCTGATGTCTGTGGCTAATTTAATTCTGTGTCTTCATTCTTAAATGATCATATCTATTCTCTCTCTTTATGGATTACATTTAATTGCTATTCATATTTTTTTTTTCTCGTACAAGGGCAATTGCAATGGACAATAGGAATAAGCAGTGTTTTCCTTAATGACCAGTTCGACTATTAATTAAGGCAAACTTTTTCTCAGTATTAAAATCAAAACATATTTTAGGAAGCAATCTAATTACTCATAAGATTTTACTCTTTCCCTTTGATGTAGAGAAAAGAAGTCAATTCCAAAGACATTTTTACGTGATTGTCATATGTAAGACGAATAGTATTTTTACAATGAGTCACACGTCATTTCTTTATCGACTTATACTGAAACTTGTCTCTATGTAGTTATCAGTTTAAAAAGTCTGATCTACGTAGTACTCTATGTTCTGTTTATCTTTTATTATTTTTTTTTATTTCATGTACGTCAAAATCATAGGAAGTAATGATTCTTCTTTGACATTTCTGTAATTAATGTATTCTGTTAATTTTGTGGAAATATTATTTTCATCATTCCTAATATGTGATAGAAAGTCTTGCTATAACTGCATTTGACGTTCAGGTAAGCTAAGAATTCCAAGAATCTCATACAGTGAAGTTGTCTTCTGACATATTCCAATATCCGAATATCTACGCATTCTCTATTATGAGTATAATTCCTGGAAGTGAGCTGTCATTAACTAGATTTTT
>NC_090750.1:23993162-24008162 GCF_036898095.1 Palaemon carinicauda
AATCATTCCAACTCTCTCGGAAAATGTGGGGTACGGATCGCTCCGTATATTTATATAATCTAATTAGGGAAAAATGTGCAAATTTTAACAATAAAGATACAATGGGCCCGTTGGCAAAGAAGTACACAATATTGTTGATTCTGGATTGCAGGAGTGAGAGTTCTAGTAGATTTTCTCCCTTTTCAGGACTGCAAGGCCGCTTTTTATCTTTGGCTTCTGTGTAGTGCCTCTGACATCTGCCCTGTCTTTCTTGTAGTTGTTGGAGCTTATAATTGCGTAGCAGAAGACGGACAATCTACTGCCTTCCTCGAAGCTTCCTTCTACATCATGGCTGGATGGCGTTAATTCAAAATCAGGTGCCTCTGTTGTTAGGTGGATATCTGTCCACGCTAAAGACAGAATGTAGTAAGCGAACTCCGAATCCCCATGGGGAGGGGATGGGGTGGGGGTGAGGGTTAGTGGGGGGGGGGGGGGGGCAATGTCCATTAAGGTCGAAGAAGGCCTCTCTGACGGGAATACTGGTTGGGCATGACTACCTCATGTGGAAGTGTATTTAAGCCAACATTTCTTGTAGGCACGGGCCTTTCCCTTGGTCGGCCCGTAGACTAATGCCTCATGTGGAAACCATCCTACTTTTATATTGTTGGTTTTAAGGTGTGACAACCAAGATGGCTGTCCGTGACGTATCGACTTCCCGTCACACTGTTCACGTGCTTGGACTTCCGGCGATATTTTCATTCAAACGGAATTCCAAGTTGTGTCGTATTACTGCTTTCAACGTACTTTTTTCTGTCTTATTGTACTTGATCACGAAATCACTATAAATTATATATGTCTCTATCTTCCTTGATTAAATAATTAAACCAATAAAACCACTCATTACGTACATCTACTAACTCATCCATTATGAATTGCTATGAAACAACTAATTTCCTGACACCACTCGGCCTGCTCCTTGGATTTATGTGGAATCCAAACACAATTACACGCAACGACTTCATTTTACTGTTTTCTCAGTTATAACCGATTTATTTTTTGCAGTTTCTTTCAAAAGAAAGTACTTTACAAAATCGTGAATTATCAATGTAATAGACATCATTCAAAATTCATCAAACAGTAAAAATAGTGCAATCTCTTATTTATAAAATATAATATATTCATTGTCCATTCGTTTCAGAACATTTTCTATTCCCCTTAAATAAATAAACTTTAAATCAATTCATCTTATTTCTATAACTCTTGGTAATGAAAGATTGATTTTAATCCGTAATACACGAGGTACATGATACAAATCATCCAGTAATGCCAACTGTGCAATGATTGATGAATGACTTTACATTCGTTTTGCTATGCACTTGTGTCTTCCATTACATGTGACCTCTACACTCTTGGTCTGGTCGACATAAAGAAAAATCTCATCACCCAAAGGTAATGCCCTAAACGGCAGATAAAAATGTTCAACACACAAAACTTTATCAATTCAAGTTTATCAAAAATATTTCCTGCAATAATGGAAGATTACTCAATGATTTTTTCAATTGCATGTAATTACATATCCACATGATAATTAATTTTATTCATTTCTAAAGAGTACATTTCACTTCATCATACATCATCATGATAATTAATTTAATTCAATTCTAAAGAAAACATTTCACTTTATCATACATCATCATGATAATTAATTTATTTAAATTCTAAAGAAAACACTTCCCTTCATCATACATCCTCCTGATGATTAATTTAATTAAATTCTAAAGAAAACATTTCCCTTCATCATACATCATCATGATAATCAATTTAATTCAATTCTAAAGAAAACATTTCTCTTCATCATACACCATCATGATAATTAGTTTAATTCAATTCTAAAGAAAACATTTCACTTCATCATACATCATCATGATAATTAATTTAATTCAATTCTAAAGAAAACATTTCACTTCATCATACATCATCATGATAATTAATTTATTCAATTCTAAAGAAAACATTTCACTTCATCATATATCATCATGATAATAAATTTAATTTAATTCTAAAGAAAAAATTTCACTTCATCATACATCATAATAATTTTTTTAATTCAATTCTAAAGAAAATATTTCCCTTCATCATACATCATCATGATATTTCACTTTACTCAATTCTTAAGAAAGCATATCATTTCATCATACATCATCAAGATAATTAATTTTATTCATTTCCAAAGGAAACATTTCACTTCATCACTCATCATCATGATAATTCATTTTATTCAATTCTTCAGAAAACATTTCACTTCATCACACATCATCATGATAATTCACTTTATTCAATTCTTAAGAAAGCGTTTCATTTCAACATACATCATCATGATAATTCATTTTATTAATTTTTTAAGAAAATATCTCTAGAAAAACATTATACATCTTTAAAAATGATTCAATTTTCTTGTCTGTAACACATAGAAGGATGAGTAGAAAACACCTAGTTTTTATTTTCTTTATATATCCTAAATTAATAGTATATATATATATATATATATATATATATATATATATATATATATATATATATATATATATATATATATATATATATATATATATCAGTTTCATAATATTCATATATAATACCGCAATCATCACACAATAAGGAAACATACTCAGTACATAATAAAGACATTTTATGAATAATTAAATCTCAGTAGTATAATGAAATTGCGTTTTTTCGTCACCTTGACTGTTTTCGTTTTATTCTCAGAACAATAACTTTACTTTTCAATTGAAATGTCCTCATAGGTAAATTTTAATATTCAAACTACAAGAAACTAACGTATCAGTGTTATCAAATAATTCTTATTAACATGAAGAATCATTAGCAGACTATTTCATTTATGTCACATTATATTTCCCTTTCTTTCAGAAGAATTATCTATTATACAGATAAAATTAACTTTCGTGCGTTTTCCACACTTACTGTCTCAAACTTCAAAGTGAAAGGGCACATTGAACATAACTTAATTATTTGTACTTGCTTTATACTATTCCCTGTATAATTACGAGGAACTAAAATTATACTTTGAACATACAACTTTCCCTAAGTTCATACTTTTTTTTCATATTTTGCATCCTTAATCGTTTTAATCTTTCCCTTTCTTCAATTTATTAGTTATATTCAATTTAATCTTAGTAACACAGTTCACCTTCTTGCTTCATAAATTGTTTGAACATTTTCCTTTTTCTTCACAATCATTGGTTACATTCATGTCTATTATTTACACTTAGAACATATTTGTCTTTGATACACCAATGCCTTGCCTGTAAAATGGAATAATAACCTTTTTTTTTTCTTGCTCTGCTGGCATCATTATTTCATCAATCTTGTAAATTATCCAGTACACTTGTAAATGTTCATCATCTATGAGTTTCTCTACATCAGCTATCAACATTTACCCATAACTTTATCAAATGTTTTCGTACCATATTTCTTTTTTTTTATTTTGATACTCTGTGTGGTCCCTTACTTCTTAGGAGACATTTATTATTTGGACCTTGGTTTACATTCATTGAACATATACTTTCGAACCATTTTTTCTAAGATATTACATTTTATACAATCATAATATTTATTTATTTATTTGTTTCTCTAACTAGTCATATGAAAGTCCAGGAACTTCATACTATTCAACAAGGAGTTTAGTAGTCTTTTCTTATTTCTGTCTAAAAGATTATGAAGCTTCTCCCATTTACCCAATTATTCAATGTAAATTTGTCGTCTTCTAAGCTAATATCAGTCTTTAGTTGGACTAATGATAATTAAAAGGAAATCAACAACCCCTTTTGTTGGCCCTTTATTGCTCTATTTGAGGTTAATTTGGATATGGAGTTCCATCGGGTCCAGGGGCTGTATCATTACAAGTGGAAAGGGGAGAATCAAATTCTCTTCCAGTAAAGGAAGAATTGTAAGACTCCTCCCCTCCTGATGCGAAATTTAAAATTGTCTTTTCTTTAATGTTCCTATGCTGGTGATCAGGAGCTGCTACACACTTGCATGATACATTTGAAAAATGATCAGCCAGGGCCTTGCTAATCTCAGTTGCTCCAGTCACATAATGGCCATTCACTTTCAATACTGGTGGTGGGTTGGTGTGAATTTGCCTACTATCTTTTTTTTACTTTCCTCAACGCAGAAGATGGCAGTGTTTTACTGTTAATGTAGATATAAGAAGACACCTATGACTGGCGCCTAGCTTCTTTTATGGCGCGACGGAACTGTGCTCTACATTTCTTGTATATAATCAAATTCTCATCAGTGTGGCGTCTGCACAATCGTGTTAGAGATCTTCTTGTGGCTCTGTGCAGAGCAGTTAGTTCTGAAGACCACCAGGGGACTGGTCATCGTTTTAATAATCCTGCTGTTTTAGGAATTGAATTGACTCCTGCTGTATGGAGAGTTTCATTCAGTACGTTATGGCATCATCAATATTTTCAAACTGTTCTGCATCCCCCTCAATTTCGCTTAGCCCATGAAATTTCTCCCAGCCAGCCTTGTCAAGATACCATCGTGGCGATCTATGTAAAAATGGACCATTGTTGGTGTTTATAATGATTGGTACATCATCACTAGCATAGCAGTCATCTAATATCCTCCAATCGAAATCGAGAAGGCAATTAGATCCTAGTATTGATAGGTCAATACATGACAAGGTACCTGTCTGGACATGGAAGTGTGCGGGCTCTCCTGTACTAACGAGTCCCACATCTTTATTTTCCACAATTGATGATATGATAGTTCCCCTCGTGTTTGCTAAAACCTAACCCCATGAAGGATGTCTACCATTCAAATCTCCAAGGAAAAGAAAAGGTTGAGGGAGAATGTATATATATATATATATATATATATATATATATATATATATATATATATATATATATATATATATGTATATATATATATATATATATATATATATACATATATATATATGTATATATATATATATATATATATATATATATATACATATATATATATATATATATATATATATATATATATATATATATATATATATATATATATATATATATATATATACATATATATATATACATATATATATATATATATATATATATATATATATATATATATATATATATATATATATATATATATATATGTATATATATATATAATATTTATATATATATATATATATATATATATATATATATATATATATATATATATATATGTGTGTGTGTGTGTGTGTGTGTGTGTGTGTGTGTGTGTGTGTGTGTAAGGGAAATTTTTCTCATCGAGTTGGGACAGCAACCCGAAAGAAAGTTTATAAAATTAGGAGAAGGTCGAAGCATTATTACGAGGAAGAATAAGATGAGAGAGAGAGAGAGAGAGAGAGAGAGAGAGAGAGAGAGAGAGAGAGAGAGAGAGAGAGAGAGAGAGAGAGAGAGAGAGAGAAATTTAGTTTCGAGCTGGGGGAGCCATTTCCCCAAGTTCGAGAGCCCTCTTGCCCGTCACCAAGCTTCAACACAGGAATGATATGTTGTGCTGAAGCTCAATGACTTCATCAAGAAGTCCTCTCATTAAGAGGGGATAGGTACAGAAATTTAAATGAAGGTATAAGCATAAGAATTATAAATGAGTTATGTTGCTAATAAGAAAATTAGATATAAAGGCTGATCAGTACTGATATATTAAAAGCTAGAGATTAGCTTAATGCCTAATGCAATAACCAGCAAATATTTAGAGAAGAAGGGTAACTCAAAATATGATACCAGATTATGTCAGAATAGACAATTATGTAGTTCAGAAGAAGAGAAATGAATGCACTCTTTAATTGATTCTACTCCGGTGAAATGCTTCATCTGAATAGTGGGTGGTGACTTTTGTATAGGAGTAGCTATTACAGTTTAAGTAATCAAAGCATGATAAGTGGCATAATCTAGCATTAGGGCCAGATGAAGTGATAGATAAAGAGATAAATAACCGTCATTTTCCAGAATACAGAGACGAATAATAGGAATATCAAACATAAATAGGCAGAGAATAGCCATTTCAAGCGATAGGTTAGGTAGAACAAATAAGTTGCAACAAGAATAAATAATGATGGCGCCAAACTTTTATGCCGGTAAAAAAATTACAATAATTCGAAACAGCACCAAGAAACAGTCTTTTTTTACCTTGAAAAGGCATATGATACTATAGGGAGATATGGTGTACTTCAAACCATTTATGAATTGGGATTAAGGGGAAGTTAAGACTGTTTATTCATTCATTTCTTTCACATAGAGTTTGTTAAGTGAGAGTGGGTGAAACTCTATTAGAGATGAAATGTCAGGAAGGAGTTCTCCAGGGGAGTGTGCTGGGTTTAACCAGCACTAGCAATTAATGGGATATCCTCAGTCATTCCCGAAGATATTCTCTGAACACTATTTGTGGATGATCTCTCCATATGATTTGCTGGAGCTAGAATGTCAATAGTTGAGAGAAAACTACAACTCGCAATTGACAAAGTTATTCAGTGGGTTGTTGTGAATAGGTTTAAGTTTTCAACAAGCAAAAATACTATTTTCCATTTCTGTCGTATCCGGGGAGTACATCAAGACCCGGTTATTTACATGAAAGTTCTACGAATCCCATGAGTGGGTGAAGCTAAACTTTTAGGATTGATTTTCGATTGTAGGCTTACATGGGTTCCTCACGTAAAGGCGTTAAAAACTAAATGTCTTGGGGCTCTGAATCTTTTAAAAGTATTGTCCCATACATTATGGGGCAGACCGTAAAACCATTTAAAAATTTTACAAGTCCTTGATATTTTCCAAAATTAGTTATGTGTGTGAAATATACTCCTCGGCCATCCCAAACCGATTAAAGATATTAGATTCAGTACATCATGCTAGTATTAGATTGTCCACAGGCGCATTTAGAACGTCACCTTTCCCAAGTCTCCTTGTTGATACTGGAGAGTTACCTCTAGACCATTACCGAATGTCTTCTATTATTCGGTATTGATTTAGGTTGCAAAGACTTCCTAATTCTCTAGCCTTTCAGACTGCAAGCCTTGTAAGGCACACAATATATTTTGAGTTGCACCCAAAATCTCCCCAACCTTATGGATTTCAGGTGAAGCAATTATTAAACAGTCTTGATATAATTAGGAGTAATGTGCTTCCATTTAAGATATCGTCAACCCCTCCGTGGAAATTATCAGAGATATCTTTTAGTAAATATTTTATTGGTGTTAGAAAATACATGTCTGAATTAGAAGCTAGGTCTCTTTTTATGAAACATGTTGAAGAACATAGGGAATCAGCATATATATATATATATATATATATATATATATATATATATATATATATATATATATATATATATATATATATATATATATATATATATTTATATATATATATATATATATATATATATATATATATATATATATATATATATATAATACACTGATGGCTCCAGATCTGATGCTGGCGTGGGATCTGGAGTATAAAGTAATTCTTTTAACTGTAGAGGTGCACTTCCTCCAATATCTGCCATATTTACAGCTGAACTATTTGCCATACTAACCGCTATTGAGAAAAAAAAGCGTTACAAGAGGAGGGCAATTTTACTATTTATAGTGATTCAAAAAGTATCCTTCAAGCTTTAGATGGTTTTAATCCTAGTAACTCTTTAGTTTTGAAGATTTTAGAGTGGCTTTTAATTATTGGCTTGAAAGCTATAACAGTTTGATTTTGCTGGGTTCCGGCACACGTAGGTGTGCCTGGAAATGAAGAAGCAGATTCACTGGCAAAGAGTGCTGCAGCCGTATGGCTACCAAGAAAGGTATCTCATTCTCTGTAATGATTTTTTTACTAGTAATTAAGAATCTTATCTATAACAATTGGCAACAACATTGGGATAGTTTAACCGAAAATAAGATGAGAAAAGGTGCCATTGTTATGTCCCCTTGGAGGTATAATGGGATACCCCGAAAGTGGGACACTACTCTTTGTCGTCTCCGCATTGGTCACACTTGGATAACACAAGAGTTTCCGCTGGCTGGCCAACACCAACTATATTGCGACGACTGTTTGATACCCTTGACAGTGAGGCATTTGTTGATTGAATACCCTACTTATAGCACAAAAAGAAATAGATATCTGTTTGAGGCGCGGTGGGAAGAAGGCAGGTACATCCCTGCCAAGATCCTTAGACATGATGTGTTATACAATGCCAGTGGCCTTTTCAAATTTATATCAGAAGCAGGTCTTCTTAATGCTATTCAACTTCTATAATATATTCACTTTTCTGGTTTTAATTGAATATTCCTTTAATCTTTATCTATAATAAACGATATTGGCATCAATGACCTTCGATGTCAGGATGCCAGAGAACTTCAAATCATTCATTCATTCTGTGCCTATCAGCAACATAATTTACTTATAATTCATATGCATATATCATTATATTTCTTTATATCTCATCTGCCTATAGCATCATAATTCTTTTATATTCATTAGCGTAAGGCAGTACTTCCTGGAACTCCTTTCTATTTTAATTATTCTATTATATTCACTCACTTCACTGTCGACAATTTATCTTACTTATATAGCACCTTTTATGTAATTATAAGGTGTATATTCACTATTTGCTTCACTTCCAATTTCTAAACATTTTTATTTCTCCCTGCCTACTTTATTCAATTTTCATTTCCTTTCTTAATTGGAGTCTGTTTCAACTATCGAAGTCGTCTCTTACAAAGTGGCCAGTTTTGTAAAATACTTGTCATTGACATGTAAAAACACATTTCCTGACTATCTTATTTTGTTGTTAGCCTACACTTCTCACAATGAAATTCATTCTTCAGCCTTGTATCATCTGTAGGATAGAATAGTCTCTTGCAACGTGGATGAACTTCTATTACCTAAGTTATTCTTCCTCTTTAGTGTTTCCCTGTC
The DNA here is from genome assembly GCF_036898095.1 of Palaemon carinicauda. Taxonomy (NCBI): domain Eukaryota; kingdom Metazoa; phylum Arthropoda; class Malacostraca; order Decapoda; family Palaemonidae; genus Palaemon; species Palaemon carinicauda. The sequence continues at coordinate 24,002,129 of NC_090750.1, forward strand.
TTCCTGAATTTCTTTATAGCCGGCTACAGTCACTTTTTAATTTGCTTAATTCTGTACTATTTGTAGGATTTGAGTTTCCATTTTGACTGTGCCCGAGGGGCATTCTGAGAAGTGTTTTTCTCTTATGTTGTGATGGGGTTTCTTATCTTTATGCCAGCCTTACTGTTTTGTGTGACCACCCTTTTGACAATTGTAACAATTTTAGCCCTTTTCTAGCTCCCCTTTTTTTATGCAAACTTCCCTTAGATTGAAATGAATTATCATTATTGAATTTATCCTAAAAAAAACTGCTTATCCTTTGGCTATGTCTAGGGTAATTTGTACTATCACTATAATCTATGGCTCTAACTTCCCTGTAATTATATAAATTATTCTGAGTTACTGGTAGGAAATGTGGCTATTTGCTCCTTAGATCCTTTTTTTAATTTCCTAGTGTTTTGGTTATCTTCCCTTTCTTTTCACTAAAATCAATATCTAGAATACTAATCGTTATGTTAAGTTGATACCTCATTTACAACTACCTAAAGTGAATTGTCATTGGCAATTGTTTTTAATTTAAATAACCTATTCGTTTTTTTTTTGGCAGAACAACATAATAGCCTACATTTTTTGTTTTAAAACTCACGGAAAGTGTTGATATTTTCAAATGACTTATCCAATGTGGTGTGTGCATCGCCTACTTCATCGTTTTTTAATAATGATGCCTGCTTTATTCTCACTAATTAATCAGTTATCCTAAAATTATCAATCCTAATTTCCGTATCAGCTTTCCACTTATCTACATTACACTTCTCTAATCTTTGCTTCACTTGATTATTTCTCCTTATAATTTCACATAATTTTCTGCTTTAGGTTTGTTTCCCTACTGAATTAATTTCATTATTATTATTATTATTATTATTATTATTATTATTATCATTATTATTATTATTACTTACTAAGCTACAACCCTAGTTGGAAAAGCATGATGCTAAAAGCCCAAGGGCTTCAACAGGGAAAACAGCCCAGTAAGGAAATGAAAAAGGGAAAATATACTATTCTAAGAAGAGTATCAACATTAAAATAAATATCTCCTGCATAATCAATAAAAACTTTAACAAAACAAGAGGAAGAGAAATAAGATAGAATAGTGTGCTCGAGTGTACCCTAAAGCAGGAGAAACCTAACCCAAGACAGTGAAAGACCATGATATAGAGGCTATGACACTACCCAAGACGAGAGAACAATAGTTTGATTTTGGAGTGTCCTTCTCCTAGAAGAGCTTCTTACCAAAGCTAAAAAGTCTCTTCTACCTTTACCAAGAGAAAATTGGCCATTGAAAAATTATAGTGCAGTAGTTAACCCCTTAGGTGAAGAAGAATTGTTTGGTAATCTATGTTGTCAGGTGTATGAGGACAGAGGAGAATTTGTAAAGAATAGACCAGACTATTCACTGTATGTGTGGTCAAAGGAAAAATAAACTGTAACAAGAGATCCAATGTAGTACTGTCTGGCCAATCAAAAGACCCTATAGCGGTAGTGTCTCAACGGGTGGCTGGTGCCCTGGCCAAACTACTACCTACCTACCTGATAGCGGGGTTAGTTACTGTGTTAATCTCTAAACTTATTCAATAATGGAAGTTGATCGGCTTTGTCTTGCACTCCTACTTGTGTAATCTAAATCATCTGTTAATCTTAAATTGTGTTGGGCTAAAATGTCATTGATACCTATGCTGAATTATAAATAGAAATCATAAGCCTTTAGATACTTATGACAATTTTTTATTTAAATTTTTACTTTGATTATTCTTATGGCGGCAGGAAGGACTCCTAATCTTCAAATTTGTTAATTTTATTGAAATGCTTGGTACTAGAAAGTTTTCTTCCTGCGGCTGTTAAGGGCTGTTGGGCCGTTTAACTACCTCCTCTTTTTTTTTGTTTAACAAACCTTACATCGTCGAAGAACGAGAGAGGAGGGCAGACTCAGAACCTGACCATTACAGTGTCAACACCACAAGATATCTTCAGCTTAAACTAAGAAGAATAAATTTTTGGTTATTTTTTTTTCAAGAATCTATAGCATGCATTGGTAATTTACGACATCCGGATCCCAGGCATTTCTCGATCTCATGGAATTTAAGTCCTGCTTCTGCCTCGGCCATCTCCATAGTCTTCCTGCCTGGATTGATACGGTGAGTACCAAGCATATTATAGGGTAGTATGTTAAAGGTAACTGTATTCTGTCTCTAAGGCCTTTTGTATTGCCTCTATTTAAATAATCCCCTTTCCCTGCCATAATTTTATAATCTATATTAAATCTTACAAGTTATAAGTGATTGAAAGTATTTTACTTGTCTTTATTTCATTTATTGCCGTTGCCCTTTCTTGTGGTTAAACTTTATAATTATTTAAGTATTGGTAAGGACTTTATCTTTTAATATTTTCCGTTACTTGGTTATAAATGTGACATAGATTTATTTTTTATTATACCGCTATTTGAAGGGTTAAACACATCTTTCAAGATATGTTTATCCAGATCGGGTATATGTTTTACGTGTCTGGTGGTTTTAAACTTCTTCAATTAGCCCCAGTATACTCAGAGCAGGTACTGATATTATTTCATATCTTTTCTTAAATTGAATACATTACATTTCATATCTTACATTGGTATATTCTCTTAGCCAAACCAGCAAATACCCTAGGATTTGAAAATCTCAAATAATCTGTCATAATAACTTTAAGAATTTTTTTATCCAGTTTATATATAATTTCATTTTTAATTATATTTTAAGTTTTTCGTGTAAATAAAAATGTTGTTTGTATGACGTATAATTTCTTATTCCTGGTAGTAAGCCATGTGACTACATAATTTATTTTTCAGCTTAATACCTCTTACACAAATCTTATTTTGATTACACGAGAGACAAGATATAAACTTGCATGAGACACTAAAAATCATATCTAGAGAGAGAGAGAGAGAGAGAGAGAGAGAGAGAGAGAGAGAGAGAGAGAGAGAGAGAGAGAGAGAGAGAGAGAGAGAGCTAATAAGTATCACTCACATATCCGTGGTCACTTTCCATTTATCCTTTTCCTCGTACGAAAGAAAAAAGAAATAATTGCATTACCCTTTTTCTCTTTCGTGGATCTTCAAGTGGTAGGATATCTGTAAATTATTTCAGATTAATTTTTTCACTCTTTTCAACAATCTACAATAACTGTCCAGGAGGCTTCTGAAAGTGAATTATTTCATCAAGGTTAATTGTTAATGCACAGACCCTAGTGATAATTTTATTATGAAAATCATTCTAACTCTACCAGAAAATGCGGGATAGGAATAGCTTCCTATATACATCATTTGCTAAAGGAAAACAGGGCTAATTTTAGCAATAAAGGTACATGGATCGTAGGCAAGGAACGACACAATATTGTAGATTCTGGATTGCAGGAGTGAGAATTCTAGTTGATTTTCTTCCTCTCCAGGTCTGCAAGGCTGCTTTCTATCTTCGTCTTCTGTGACGTGCCTCTGATGTCTGGCCTGTCTTTCTAGTTATTGGAGCGTATAACTGCATCATGGCCGGCTGGGGGTGAATTTCAGAGCCGTGTAACTCATTGCTGAGTGGGTATCTGTCCATTCTAAAAACAGAATGTAGTAGTCGAACTCCGGACCCCAAAAAAGGTCCAATAAGGTCGAACAAGGCCTCTCTGACAGGAATGCTGGTTGAACATGACTGCCTCATGTGAGAGACCTTCCTACTTTTATATGGTAGGTTTTAAGGTGTGGCAACAAAGATGGCTGCCCGTTACGTATAGACTTCCCGTCACACTGTTTATGTACTTGGACTTCCAGCGATGATTTCATTCGAAAGGAATTCAAAGTTGTGTCGTATTACTGCTTTTAATGACATCCTGCTTTCTGGTCAAAATGATTGGCCCACAGAACTTACGATAACAACTTCCTATGTGCAGTTGCTGTAACTATCTCTAAAAATGTCTTTTTTTTTGTCTTATTGTACTTGATCACGAAATCACTAAAATATATCTGTCTCTTTCTTTCTTAATCAATGAAATAAACCTATAAAACAACTCATTATATAAATCTACTAACTCATCCCTTATGAATAACTGTATAAAAACTAATTTCCTGACACACAAACACACACACACACACACACACATATATATATATATATATATATATATATATATATATATATATATATATATATATATATATAATTTACATATATATATATATATATATATATATATATATATATATATATATATGTATATATATATATATATATATATATATATATATATATATATATATATATATATATATATATAAGCATTTGTATGTACAGAAAAGTATATATTTATATATAAATTAGTATGTATGTATATAGAAATAAGTATATATATATATATATATATATATATATATATATATATATATATATATATATATATATATATATATATATACAAGTATATATATATACAAGTATATATGTATATATATATATATATATATATATATATATATATATATATATATATATGTACATAGATATATAGATATAAATACCTACATATGCATCATTATACGATAGCTCCCGGGTATGGGCACCAAATATATATTATATTATGGCTCGTGTCTGGGAACCAAACATATAATATCATACATATTACAACTGGCAAGCTATACAACCTCTCGAGTTCCAAAGTCACCTATTTTCTTTTACATTAAATCTGTTACTCTTAGAAATATTGATACCCGAACTCTAAGACACTTAAACAACTCCCAGATAGCAATATATAAAATACTAAATATCCAAAGGTCTCTTGAGTACACTCAAAACAGAACTGGGTAATTATTCTTAATCATTATTCAAACAAACATCTTTACAGGATACGAGTGAGGATGTAATAAAGACTGATGATTGAAATAATATACTCTTTACAAAAGTTAATATATTCTATATAAATTACAATGCTTTGAAAGAACATACATAAAACATATAAATCACCCAACATATTAAGTCTGAACAAAACTTAGATTAAGAAAAAAATGTTACGATCTGAAAATTATACAATAACTTAACTTGAACTATTATATCTGAATAAAAATTAGACTAAAAAAAAAGAAATGTTTATAAAAGTTATACAATAACTAGTTTCACTTGAAATTAAATCTGAATACAATATTCAAGTTTGACACTTAATGAAAATATATAACCAGATCACAATACAAGTACTTATCACCTTCCTACAGGGCCGTTTATAAAATCTCTAATAGAATTTTTATAAGTACTCACTATACTTAAAAAACTTCGATATTTCACTGAACACTTTCAAAACAATACACGGAGATGAGTATGAAAGGTGAGCAGGAGAGAGGGGAAGATGACTATGACTCGAGGCTGGAATTCTCTATCTAGCAATGGAACCCCGGGGTTGCCTTTATATATGAAACTTAGCTACTTCCAGAAGATTCCAGGAACGAGGTCTGGTAGCTTGGGGGTTGGGCTAAGGGTGTCAGTTACCACGTACGTAATCACGCAACGCCAGACAGCTCTCTCAGTCAGATAGCTCTGCTAACCCTTTGTCCCAGAAATAAAGAAAGATAACATCTATCACTATGTTTTTTGAAAATTTTTCAAAGCACATAGCAGGCAAATAAGTTGCGAATTTCCTCTCAAACATGACGCAATACCTCATAAAAATATAAAAGAATATTACATAAGCCCTTGTTCGTATCTAGTGTGGGTTACATAACACTCTCAAACAGTTTACATAAGACTTCCTAACAAACATATGTGAAATAATAATTTAATGCTTAAAAATAATGGAAATTTACATATACTGACTTGAATAAAGAATACAATGCAATTAACGATGAGAGCGTTCCGTAATTTCCATACTAAACTTAAGTCTACACGAGAGGAACTCATCTTAAGAGCTGGCTAAGCTCTCTTCAATGCATATATGAAAACATAATTAAATCATGAATGAACTGCTGTATTTACTCTGCACTACACCAGCTTTGTAA
>NC_090750.1:24013162-24025662 GCF_036898095.1 Palaemon carinicauda
AACCAAACCGAAAGTACCCCTAAGGAATACAAACCAAAAGTATAAGTGCCCTCACTTTGAATGAGTTCCTCTTATGGTCTGCTAGTCCCATATATGACATTACCGTTATTTGTCATATCCAATAAGCTTGGAACTAGCTTAGGTCTTCCTGTCTCCTGCAGGGAAAGTGTCAACTTCGACTATAAGGATTCAAAGTTTGTATGTCCGTGAGAATAAAAAGGAAACTTTCTAGAGATTACCTTTTCGTGCTTTGGACATCTGTACATTCAAGGTTCTATTTAAAAGAATAAAACTAAATTCTGAGTTTCTTTTATTTCATTAACTGAGGATTAAATGAAGACGAAGCTACATTTTTCTATTTATTTTCATAAGCAAAATAAATAATAAATGTAGACATCACAAAGTAGAAGTCTAGCCTTGCATAAATAAACATCATGGTCATATATATTTCTGACCTCTAATGGAAGAATATACATATATGAATTCATTATTTAATGCCACTCAAATGAATGTGAAGCCAAACATGTCTAGTTTCACTCAGATGTTGGATATGCATCAACACTGTGTTCAAATGATCACACGGCATCTGTATAGAACAGTCTATTAATCACCGTAGTGATTTTCACTAAAAGGTATTAATACCTATTCACTCGATGCACTGTTAAGACCCAAAACAGTCCAATGTTTATCACAATACTAGACGACGGGTTTTATGACACTACCCGCCGCCACCACAAAGTGTTTTATCTCGTGTACTTGCTTCGCATAATGCTTATGGAAGACCCTGGATGATTTCCACCCCGTATATGAGCGGAGCCTCTCAAAGTCCATGTGCTGATAGAAATTCAACGAAGAAGCAACTTTCCTTGGATCGTGACCTGCGGGTGTGCTGTCGGGATCCGCTCTGTGAGTAAAGTAGGTGAGTTTCGCTCTCATTTATCTTAGGGATAAGTTCAATCCTGAGGTTTCGCCTCGGAAGAGCTGTCCCTCCTTGAAGTCTGAAGTTCTTCGAAGATAGACCTTGAGACACTCTACTGGGCATAGAGAGACATCCTCCTTCAGTGGGCAGATTCTCTAAGGACCCCACCTTTTGGTGGGCAGCTCGTTCTTGGCGAGAAAGGCAGGATCAGGGATGAGATTCAGTTCTCGTGTGTTTAGGAACTGGATATGGTCTTCATTTCTGGATAGGGCCACTATTTCACTAACTCTAGCCCCTGAGGCTATTGCAAACAGAAAGATAACTTTCTGTGTTAGATCCTTTAGGGTGTAATCCTCATTGTTCAGTTCGAAGCATAGTGCAAGACTTTGTCCAACGACCATGTGATGGGCTTTGGAGGGGTTGCCGGCTTGAGTCTAGCGCATGCTTTTGGTATCTTATTGAAGATTTCACTTGCAAGGTCCACCTCAAAGGCGTATAGGAGAGTTCTAGTCAAAGCCGACTTACACGCAGTTATCGTGGTGGAAGCCAGGCCTTGTTCTTGTAGGTGGATGAAGAAAGAAAGACAAAAATCTATTGATATTTCTGTTGCTTTCGTTGCTTTCACAAAGGAAACCCACTTCTTCCTAAATGATTCATTTTGCCCCCTAATTGAACTTGACTTTTACTCTTCAATGAAGTCAATTTATCCTTTGAGATCCCAAATTTTTTCTTCGCTGCTAGGGCGAGAAAATCATGAGATGTTGGTTGTTGGTTCTCAAGGATGAAGCGTAAACAATCGACTTCTGAACCAGTTGGGATAAAACTAGGTTTGGCAGAGGAAACAGCTTCAGTTTCAATTCTAGAACTAGAGGGAACCAATTGCTTCTGTGCCATTTGGGGGCCACTACTGCAGCTGTTCCTCTGAAGGATCTTAGCTTGTTGAGGACTTTTAGCAGGAGATTGGTTGGTGAAAACAGGTAAATCCGATTCCATCTGTTCCAATCGAGAGAGATGGCGTCTATGGTTTCTGCTTGGGGGTCCACGTAAGGGGCTACGTAACTAGGTAGTTTCTTTCTTGTTGTCGCTCGTTGCGAGAAGGTTGATCTGCAGTTCCGGGAGTTTTTCCGAGATAAAGGAGAATGAGTCTGCATCTAGGGACCATTCTGTCTCTATCGGCTTTCGCCTGGATAGAGTGTCCGCCGTCACATTGCGGAACCCTTGAAGGTGAACTGCTGATAAATGCCATCCTCTCTTCCTTGCCAGGTAGAAGATGGCTAACATCACGTGATTGATGTGAGGTGATCTTCAGCCTTGTCAATTTAGACATTTTACTATCACTTCGTTGTCCAGGACCTGTCTGATGCGGACTGCTCTGCGAGGGGATAGTTTTTTCAACGTTAGGAAGACTGCCATGGCCTACAAGATGTTGATATGAATGGTTTTGATCTGGTGCGACCAATTCCCTTGCACTTTCCTTTCTTGCGAATGGCCTCCCAATCCTTCCAGGGAGGTGTCCGTGTGTATCACCACAGATGGTTGTGGTGTTTGCAGAGGCATTGTCCATGCCAGGGTCTTAACTATTGACCACGGCCTTAATAGCGTGCGCAATCAGGTCGCGGTCTACCTTAGTTGATCTCTTTGAGCGTTTGATGCGTATCTTCTCCAGACTCCTGACGCATCCTTTAGTCATGCTTTTAGCACCGGGTCTGTTACTGCTGCAAATTGGAGAGAGTCCAATACTCTTTCCTGTTGGCATCTTGAAATCCTTTTGTGTTGGATTAGTCTCTTGGCAGCTCCCGCTATCTCTCTCCTCTTCTTTAAAGGAATGGAGAGGTGGTGTGACTGTAAGTTCTAATGTATTCCTAACCATTGCAAATTTTGAGCTAGAGAAAGGCGAGACTTCTTGTGATTGATCTTGAAGCCCAGGTGGTCCAGGAATTGGATCACCTTTCTGGCCGCTTGCAGACAAGTAGTCTTGGATGCTGCCCACACCAGCCAATTGTCCAGGTATGCTACTACTTGAACTCCCTCATAGCGTAGTTGCTGAATGATTGTATCTGCTAGCCTTGTAAATATCCTAGGGGCTATGTTTAGCCCAAAGGGCATGGCTGTGAAGACAAATTTTCTCTTCTGTAGCCTGATTCCTAGATAGTAGGGGAGTTGGCAACTGACTGGTAGGTGCAGGTAAGCATCTGTCAGGTCTATTGAGACTGTGTAGGCCCCTTTGGGTAGAAGGCTCCTTATGTGTTGCAAGGTAAGCATCCGGAACTTGTTGTTCTCGATGAACTTGTTGAGTGGAGACAAGTCTAGAATGACTCTGAGCTTGTCTGAGTCTTTCTTGGGAACACAAAACAGCCTTCCTTGGAATTTGATGGACTTCGCTTTCCTTATTACCTTTTGTTCAAGAATTCTGAGGTATATTCTTCCAACAAGGGGGTGGAGTGTTGGAAGAATTCTGGAAAAGGGGGTGGAATTTTGTTCCATTTCCAACCGAGTCCATTCGTGATTAGGCTGGATCCCGAAAGTGAAAGAGTCTGCCTCCTACCTGGAACCTCTCATTTCTTAGAGATTCCTGAGGACTTGTTTCTGTGACCATGTCCTCTCTCTACATCTTGCGTCCAGAGGAACCTCTTTTTGGGCCTCTACCTTTGTAGGGCCGAAAGGTGGTCGTGTGCCTCTCAAAGCCTGGGTTAAAAACAGGTGACTGGGCCACCAGCTGCTGAGGGATCATCTGGAAGGTGGATTGCGGCTGGGCTACCATTTGAGGCATGGTGGCCATGGTCACGGCCGGAAGCTGTGCAGGTTTACGTGATCTTCTTGCCTTTTTGTTCTTAGGCTGGGGATCACCATCGGAGGAATATTTCCTCTTTGAAGACATTCCCAGCTTTTGAAGAAGGTTCCTATTCTCCGTGGCAGCTTTGACAATGACTTCTTGGACCACATCTTGTGGGAAAAGGTCTTTACCCCTGATGCCTTCTGAGATCAGTTTTCTGGGTTCATGTTTCACCGTTGCTGCGGCAAACACATGCTCTCTACAGGTCGTCCTTGACCTGACAAAAGCATACAAGTCCTTCACAAGGTTACCCATGTGGGACTTGGATAAGACCATATTCATGTCTGGTACGTTATTTAGGCCTGCACACATTTCCAAGCAGTTCTGATGAGACAAGGAGGCGGCAAGTCTTTCTTTTGTCTCTTGTTCCCTTCTCAAAAGATTATCTGGTAACTTTGGAAGGTTCTCATTGAACTGTTGGCCTACTATCTCCGGATCCAACTTTGAGACGGAGAAGGTTAGATGTACCTCTTTCCACTTTTCCTCGCAGATGGGCATAGCTAGAGATAATGGTTCGCATTCCTCTAGAATTGGGCAGGGTTTGCCCTCTTCGACTGCTTTCATGTCACAGTCACGGGCTTTCACCGAAAAAGGGAAAGCTCTGGAGGAAGGAGCAATGAAGGTTGGATGACTCTTGCTCAATGCTGAGACTTTGGAGCTGGTCTATCCGGCTCCTTTCAGGGTCTTGGTGAGGATGGCTTGTGCCTTGTCAAGTTCAAAGAAAATTACTTCCTTCGGTACCGACTCCTCGCGGGATGCTGGTTTATCTCGCAGTCTCACGTAACAATCTGGGTACACTGAAAAGCTGGGCCAGAATTCAAGATCTTGAAGGGGTTTGACCCCCAACTTCTCGGAGATGCATAGCTTCACATTCATCATGGGCATGTGCTCTGTATACCTCCAGGGGTTGGTTTCGGAGCAGTGAGGGAGGGCTTCCTGCTAGCACCTTGTTCTTTAGCTTTTGGAAGTAGCTAGGTGCACTTCTAGAATCAAACGGCACTACTTGATACTGGTGAAGCCAAAAAGGGGTTACGAGTATGGTCAGAGGTTGTGACTCCTCTGCCATGAAGTGGAAACCCTCGTCCCTCCGAAATGTGGCTGGGAAGCCAAACCTATAAAAGAAATGCATCAGTTCTCTGACCGCGTTACCGGCGTAACACTTAGTTGGAACAGCTTTGAGATAACGTGTGAATTGGCAAGGATGACAGGAGGCTATGTACGCCTCGACAATCTTGTGCAAGCCTAGCCAGAGCTCATGCTGGATCAGCTCGGTAGTACACTTTACACCAACTTGTCCCCCTAGTCCCTCATGGGCCACGCATAGCACCGACAACCGGAGGTTACCGGGTACAACTACATGCCGGCACAAAAACATAAAGGGATTGTAATAACCTCGGGTGATTTTGAGGGGCACCTCATCTTCCAGCAGGAAATCATCCTTCGAGGGATTATTTATTTCCGCCTCGTCGAGTATTCAGGCGCCCTGTAGGTTTCCAGTGTCTTGTCCAACAGCTGGAATTTGATGAGCTCTGTCTGGCTCCTTAGGGTCTCCTGGCAAGGGTATGTCGCAATCCCTCATGTCTGAGATTTTTCCCTACCCTTTGTCTGCACCGCTTGCTGAGCTAGGGCCTGGTTACCTTCAACTCCACTGCACAGGGTTCCTTGGTGACTCCTTCAAGGCACCGGACCTTCCTACGATTGTCTTGCTGGACTTTGGCAACATTGGGGTAAGGTGGCGAGTTCTGGAGCTGGGCTAATTGGAGGTCCATTTCCTGCATCTTTACTTCATACTCTCTCACTCTCTCTCTTTTTCCAACTCTTCTTGTTTGACTCTTCTCCTGACTTTAGCTTCATTTGTGAGTTCCCACACATACCTTCGCAATTCCTCTCCCTCATAGCCTTGTCGTTCTGCAAAATCCACAAACCCATGGATCTCAGTGGCAGCCATCTTGCCAATTCCCTATGGGGACAGTGACCAGATCAAACTCAACAGCCCAAGGTACGGTGTTGACCGTGCAAGAAATTATACGGATAGGAATGATACGTTAGCCCACGCAAGAGCGTCACAGAAGAAAGGATAAAGATGGAGCTCGGCAAAATACACAATGGCTGTAAAAAATACCTCTCGGGAAAGAACTACCACTGAATAGCAAGCCTCGCAAATAATTGAACAGGAGCTTAACTTGAAAACCAGGGAGCACGCCAGTGGGTGGGCATGTAGGCTATCTGGTTGCAAGCCGTCCAAAATAAATAAACGACAAAATTCACATGGAATCACAGTGATTGGGAATCTTGTACACTAGACAATAAAAAAAAAATGAAGAAATGGAATCATAGCGATGGGTGATCCAGTACTAAAGACATAACATTGGAGTCACAACGATGGGTGATTCTTTACAATAGAGATAAAATAGGAATCACAGCGATGGGTGATTCTGAATGCAAGACATAAAAAAATGGAATCACAACGATGGGTGATCTGGTATGCTACAGAAAAAAATGGAATCACAACGATGGGTGATTCTGTATGCTAGACTTAAAAATTGAATTACAACGATGGGTAATCCTGTACAGTATGCTAGACTTTAAAAAAAAATGGAATCGCAACGATGGGTGATCCTCTATGCTAGACATAAAAAAATGAGATCAGAGCGATGGTTGATCCTCTATGGTAGACAAAATAATGGAATTACAACGCTGGGTGATCCTATATGCTAGACATAAAAAATGAAATCACAACGATCGGTGATCCTGTGTGCTAGACATGAAAAAAAATGGAATTACAACGATAGGTGATCCTATGCTAGACCTAAAAGTAGAATTACAACGATGGGAGATCCTGTATGCTAAACGAAAAAAAGGAATCACAACTATGGGTGATCCTCTATGCTAGATATAAAAAAATGGAATCACAACGATGGGTGATCCTCTTTGCTAGATATAAAATAAATGGAATCACAACGATGGGTGATCCTCTATGCTACATATAAAATAAATGGAATCACAACAATGGGTGATCCTCTTTGCTAGATATAAAATAAATGGAATCACAACGATGGGTGATCCTTTATACTAGACTAAAAATAAAGGGTTTGTAAAAATGTGAGGGTACGTTCCTGAATCACCACCACTTGCAACTCTGAATTAAAGCAGTTTGCATTTATATTTAAAGTACAATAAACTAAATAAAACAAACAATGTCACTGAGTTTGCTTATTGCTTTGCAAAGAAAATCAACCCCTTTACATATTTTCCCTTTAGGAAAATTCAATTTAAAGAATTACACCTCCCAAATATTTTATCTGAATGATCGTATACCCTGAATGAAAAATAGAATTGAATGTGATATCGTAAATCCTTTATTTGTTTCCAAGTTTTGACAAATTAGTACGAAAGTAATTCATTTTAAATCAAGTACATAAAAAAATAACATCCCACAAAATATTACAAAACGAAATCATATGCCACTAACGATTAAAAAAATCTGAAATAACAAGGGATGCAACATCTTCTTGCCGTTACCCAACACAGAAATTATACCTCACTGCCGTAAAACATTTTTGTGAATCGTAAGCCAATAGTTCCGATATAAGACCAGCCTGTATCCTAGCACTAAAGGTAAATGATAAATTATTTCATGCAACAAAATGAACGATTGATATGTGTGTGAACCACTTACCAATGTGCAATAATTTGGCCAAAATCTCAGGTCAGCACTCTCGTTATGTAGAATCCCGTAAACAATAAACAAAGTTAACAACAGCAGACAATAACCCTGGCTTCGTTAGGAAACATAGCTGTGGGCAGCATTAATTCAGGTTAGCCCCTCTGGAAATTTACACATTTAGCCTATTAAGTTTTCGTAAAATTTCTAAAACTTCACTTATTTTTTTAACACAAAATTAACCATCCACTTAGTGCACAATATATTTGATAACTCTTAATCACTATGATAACCGTCGCTCAAAACGAACAAAAGGCAGATTCGTCACAGACGGTTGGCTATCCTGCTAAACGAAACTGAAGCTTACCAAGTGGTTTTTAAAAACAAAAGGTTTCGTGGTGCAATCGCACGCACAAATAACACAAAATTTTAACAATAAAAATACAATGATTTGCTGTTTTCTTCCATTGTTCCAACTCCAGTGATAATATAATTTTCTTGAAAAGGAAATCAAGTTCATCTTGTCGCTAAGACAGAAAAGGGGGAAGTTTTTACTTTAATAACTGGAAATTACTATGTTAGTGAATCCTGGCAAGGTCGCCAGTTTGTTACGCCCATGTGTGAGTCCGGCCTTGCTTAAGAACTCAAGGCATGAACAAAAAAGAACAATGGAAGGTCGCCAGTCCACAATAAGACAACAATTACCGATAATAAGTATATTCAAAATACTATTTACTAGAAAATTAATAAAAAGGGAAGCACAAGAGATAAATATGTTCTAATTAAGTCACTAGTTGCTTCACGTGGAGTTGGACAGACTGTGGAGGACTTCAGCACAGCAAATAATCTCATTCCCGGGAAAGGGAAATAAATTAAATTATTAACCGATCACTTACGCACTTTACTTCTACATGTTGGGAACACGATGAAGTCGTGTGGTTATCACTTTTAAGAAAATAAAGTACAACTGCAAAACTTAAGAATTTAAAACACTATCACATGGGAATTAACACTGTCACAGGGTGTATTAATTAAGATTATGAGCAAAGGGCACACGTGGCTGGGATATAAGGATGGGATAATGAAGGTTCAGTGGGTAAGATCTTTCATTAAGGATAAAAGGAAAGGATGGGATTTGAAAAAGAGGGGAGATGGAAGGCTGGATAGGGATGATGAGGAGGAGGTTTTCATACAGACATCTTACATTGATAAAAAGGAGTCTGTCTTCTCCCTTGTAGAGAACATATCACAGGGCCTGCCTCCGTGAAGGTTGAAAAGCGAAGAACTGCCCAGCTGCTCCCACATCGAGATATCTCCTTTCAGCACCAAATTGGCGGGGTTTCATTGGCCTGACCGCTATCCCATTGGTCACGGCCTTGGTCTCATCTCCAGACAACACCCCATCAATAGGCCTCCTCTCAACTTCTCCTGGGGTCCCTTTGTGGAGGAAAAGCAGCCATATGTTTTTAGAAGATATCTGAAAATAGACCTCAGGGGAGTTGACTGGTATAGAATGGGCAGGCATGTGGTGAGGCTCTTGGTAGGATCCCAATGCATGTGGCATTACGACCAGCCCTGTATATATATATATATATATATATATATATATATATATATATATATATATATATATATATATATATATATATATATATATATATATATATATATATATATATATCACCATCAACATCATCACCAGCATCATCATCATCATCATCAGCCGTTACAAGTCCATTGCAGAGCAAAGGTTTCAGACATGTCCTTCCACTTACTTCCGTTTATGGTCTTTCTCTATCAGTCCACACCCGTGAAATTTATTGGTTTGTCAATTCATAGTCTTTTCTTTTGTCCCCTGCTTCTTTTGAAATATTTAGGGACCCATTTTGTTATTCTTAACTACCATATGTTATTGTTCATTCTCAATATATGTCCTGCCAAAGTCCATTAATTTTTGTTGCTAGTTGTTAGAATATCTTCTTTTTTAGTTTATTCTCGTATCCATGTTGCTCATTTTCTCTCTCTTAGTGTTATTTCCATCATTAGACTCTTTGTAACTCGCTTATATACTAAAGTTTAAGTTAAAACTGATGTGTGAGTCGTATTTGTGTGTGAATTTTAAATTTACATTTATATGTAGAAGTATATATGTCCTAATACTTGTATGAAAAGTATGTAGAAGTATGTGTTTTATACAGTGAGATTGATGACATTTTTAAGAGTACTATGACTGGCATAAATTGTTGTGCACGATCACTGAACTCTGTTATAGGTGACGTGTGTTAAGTCTGATAGGTGAGGTGTTGTAAGCCTATTGTTGAAAGCATATTTCCATCACAGTGTAGATTTCAGCAAAATCTAACAATTCAGCATATTGACAGAGCAATATTGTATTCACTAGTCCGAGGGGAAATCAATACCCCTCGAGCAATCATAAGAACAAGTAGGTACTCGTCTGAAGAGTTTAGGGCTGTGTAAAATATATTAACAAACCTTTGTGTAATAAAGTGAAAAACCCATGTTCTAATGTCTCATTATCTGTCGACATGGGACATAATTGGTGTAGGTGAAAGAATTCATCTGTTTGCATATGCTGTGAGCGAAGTTGTTCTTTAAACCAGTAAAATAAAAGTTCAAGATGCCTAGATATGCGAGAGCTAACAGAGCAGACAATGCTGCTGCAGGAGATGAAAACAAAGGAGCATTTGGTTATAGTAATGTCGAGGAAGAATATATACGAGAGCACCGAACGCAGGAATTAGAAAATAGGTTAGAAAACCTAGCTGAGTTATATAAACGGATTATTAGTTGAATGAGAAGAGGAGCGGTACACAACCACAGCACATCCGACAAACATAAGTGAAGTTCAAGCACACACAAGTGAAAGCACACATGCACAGCCAAGTGAAGATGCTAAAAAAGACATAGTTCAAAAATTGTCAGAACTCCAGGCAAGTGTTAAGGCTTTTGATGAGCAACAGCCTAATGAAGGCTTTCAATCAATCGAAGTGTTTCTGAGATACTTAGAAGTAGCTACATATGAGAGGTCAGAAAGAAAAAAAGAAATTCAAGTAATTAGGTTGCTGAAAGATCCTCCGGCAATGAAGGTAATGTGTTGGCCACAAGAAAGTTTGAGAAGTTATACTGCAATAAAACGATATTTAATTGAGAAATAATCTTTACCCCATGCGAGAAAATGGGACATGAAAGAAAATTACAAACCCAAACTTCGAAAAGGTGAGTCAGGTCTCAGTTTTGCAACTCGTATTTTTCGAGATTGTGATTTGTTTGCTACACGGAGTACCAATCTCTCGGAAGATAATAAAAAAGGAATTGCCCATAAACATATTCTCAGATTAGTAAACACGTATTTATGTGGTCATTTGTTCGATGACAACCACTCGTTAGCAGATGTAGTGGACGTGACACAAAGCATTCAAGACAGTTTTACCAGAAGAAAAATGATGGAGAATAAGTGCCCTGATGCAAGAAAGGTGGCAGCCATGATAGGCACTCACCAACCTCCAAACCGGGAGAGGGGAGAATGAAGACAGCAGGTGAGAAGAGTTTTTGGATGTTGGCAGTATGTGGGAGAGGGGCACCAACGAGGGAAGTGCCCCACCCAAAGATCCCCGCGCTGTTACACTTGTCAGGCCTACAGCAATCAATCTCGAGAGTGCCCAGCACAAAAAGGCGAGGGCGGGTGGGCTGGTGCAAACGCACACCACCCCCTGCCCAACATCGGAGGAAAATGAAACAGAGGAAGGGGGAGATGAGGGAGATTGAGCGTCCCCCCCATATGACAACAGAAGCAATCAAGCGGGCAGTGGTGCCCCCATCGGTACCACCGACTTCACCACCGCAGAACTAGGGACAGGAGCAGGGTACAGGGGTACTGCAAGCGAGGTCATTTGCACGTGCCCCATATATCCTAATGGGCTGCTTGGGATTTTAGCAGTTAGGATTGACATAGCAGATAAGTCCATTCGAGCGCTGAATGATGCAGGAGCCAGCTTTTCGCTTTTCGAACAAGGAATCTCATCAAACCCACCACAATCAGCGGCATACATCATCCTCGACACACCAAGAGGAAATAAACTACAGGCAAGGCATACAACCATCGTCAACTTTAAGGTGGATCTCTGAAGTTTCCATATGATCTTTTTTTATCTTGTCTACCTTGGGAAGTCCAGGAATCGAGGCTATACTTGGTTTAGTTTTTATAATAAGTAATCAAATATACATTTGCCGGGAAAAAGATAGAATAAACATAAAAGCAGGAGGGTGCATTTTGCCGATAGAAAGGCATGAGAGACTAAGTGTTTGTGTGGGAAAGGAGAGACAATTAAGTAAGGTAAAAGCTGTACCCAAAAGAAAGTATTTCCTCCCCAGACACTTACGAGCATATCATTGACCCAGTGTCAGCCTCTCCCGAAGGGAACCAAGGTCGTAGTTAAACCCTATGACAAATGAGCACATATTGTCTCAGAGGGATTGTCAGAAATAAAAGAGAACAGAGCAGACATTACGATAGTGAATTTGTCAAATAAAAGAGTAGCAATTGGTGACGAGCCACCCTGGAGGATTGATCGATTTCCCTTTAGCATTGAAACTAGGAAGGCGGAGCCGATCAGGTCGAGGCCTTATAAGGTACCCATTCATTTCCAGGGAGAGATAGAAAGGGAAATTAGTAAATTAAGGGATCAAGGGATTATAGAGGAGAATGAATCCACCTGGGCTTCTCCAGCTATAGGTGTTAGGAAAAAAGATGGCTCGGTAAGATCGTGTGTAATTTAAGCGATCAAAACCTAGGAAACATAAACTAGAGCCAGCATTTTTGTGGCCTTCACCAATAAAGATGGTTAAATCAAACGCAATAGTGATACAAAGCATTATTAATGACGCAGTGTCTGAACATCATCAGGGACACATACATGTGGTTCTGGAAGAGATAGTTTTCAAAAGTATCAATCAGAGTGTACCTCCTTATCCCTTCCCTGTATACGCAACATTCCTCGAGTTGGTGAGTAAGTTTTTTTTTTAGGGGGGGCTGTTGTTGTTTGAACAGATCTAATTTCTTCTTC
>NC_090750.1:24030662-24055662 GCF_036898095.1 Palaemon carinicauda
ATTTAATAAAATTCAAAGTTATTGCCTTAGGCAAGGAACTAGATAGGTCAAAATTTGTACACCGAGGGGCAGGCTCTCTGCTTTTGTTGATGGTTCTTGCATCTTCAGCTATATCTGAAGCCGAATTGTTAGGAATAAAGACGTCACCTGATGCAGAAGGGTTAGGAATAGAGATGTCACCCGGTAAATCTGATGCAGAAGGCATAGGAAAACTCTCAGCAGGTACCTTAAACAGCTGTGGTTTAGCAGGAACTGAAGTTTTATCACTAGCTGTAGGATATATTACTGTGACGGTAGCATCATGAGGGTTAAGAAGCAACTTGCATCCACTTCCCTGATCAATTACAGGAAGGATAGCATCATGCGAGAGATTTTTCACGGATACACCCTCGATGACTCCGTACATTCACCACAGGGTATGTTCCGGTGTCAATTTCAATTTTCAAAGGTCATACAGTCCTCTTTCCTCCAGTCTCTGTATCCTTTGTGTAAAATTTACCATTTATTGCAGAAATACCAGCTCCAGAATCTAATAAGATATCAGAACTATGTTTATTAAAATTATTCCTTTTACAATGAATTCCACACCATCTCTGTAAGGTGCATGCCTGTTGTAAAACCTATGATTAATGTTTTTAGTTTTGGGCTGTTTCTCAGGATATTTGATCCAACAATATTCCTCCTTATGTCCAGTTTTTGAGCAATGAGGACACTTTTCACTTAAGATTCACTTCTAACTGCAAGCTTGGTCTCCTGGCTCTTGTTACGAGAACTTAAATTCAAGGAATTATTGGAGTTCTTCTGTGAATAATTGAATGCCTGATTATCAGTCTTGCTCTTGTAATCTGTGAAGTATCTGCCTATGGTGCGATTTCTACTACTTGCAAAACGTTGATTGGAAAATTGCAATTCGTCAAGTTCATCAGGACGGCACTTGTTAGACATTTGCAAACGAATTCCCTTTGGAATTTCCTTCAGGAATAGCAGCCAACTAGCCAATTCTGTCCAAGCAAGTGATGTAAGGATATCTTTGCATTTAGTTATAGCATATTTCGTTTGATCAAAGATATGTGGAAAGGAATCTTGTGCTACAAAATTAAGATTAACTGTCTTGAATAAAGTATCAATGGTTGTACTCGTTGCTTTTATTGAGGCTCTCTTCTTATATAATGAAAATTGCTCAGCCTCGCTAAGAGTATCTTCATATGACTGAAAATTTCTTGCAGGAAGCAATATTTCCAGTATATTTAGTTTCTTTGTCACCAATATTTTCATTGTTCAACTTTCTTTCTAAGCAATCGAAAAATTCATTAATAGGTTCAGTCTTCTCATCAAATTCATTACTTGTCTGCACCAAGTTTTTCACAATAATAGACCTTTTTCTACGTCGGAAATAGTTGGCAAAATAATCACTTGTGTGGCAGTGTCATTGAGAAATCCATAATCAATAAGGAGTTCTTCACGATTCTTAGCAATAAATGAGTCACGAACACTAATCTCGTTATCATTTGGAAATCAAAGAGTTACGGTATCAATAACACTATGGTATTCACTGCGAAATAGTTGTTGATTACTAGCAGCCATTGTCCCAGATTTTGAATTTACGCAAGAAAAATTATAGTTAAGACGTGTATTAAAACAAGTGCGCAAAAAGGGCATCAGAGAATATAATAGCGATAGAAAGCACACACTCCTAAACACAAATGCATTTCGAAGAAACTACATCAACTGTTTCCATAGCGAAGCAACAAATGCCTTTCTCTGGTGAAGCCCGCATAAACACAATGCACAGCCACAACCGTTATTTCGTTCGTTACTATGAGGTGGTAAATAACAAAGCAATCAGCTGACTGATAAACTTATTTCTCATATCTTTTCTATGTACGTTTAGTTTATTTTTCCTTGGCAATTAATAAGTGCACTAATAGTATAAATTCACTGATGAAGTTTATGAATATGAGTTATCACTACCTTGACTCATAAAACTAGTTACGGACAATTACAACTTAGTTGATTCTGGCAAGGTCGCCATCTTCACATTTATGCGGTCTCTTGATTCCTTTGCAGTGAATTCTTATAGATCACGAGTGAATATTATTTACTTTTATGGCAGAATCACTGTGTAGTTTCAGGTTCTGCATTAGTAGGTAGGCTAACAATTATCCAGATATTGTACTGGAACTACAGTTATGACGTTTAAGCAATTACCCACGGTAGTCCATTTGCGTTTCCAATGGAGTCACAAGATGCTGAACTTAAAACGAATTTATTAAGACGAGTACAGGGCACTTAAAAATACTGATGGGGACAGTAGCATGTTGAAAATACACTATAATGAGTTAAAACAGTCGACGACTGCAAATAAGTTTGAACAATTTATGAGAGTGACACTCGTGGAGTTACTTCTGTGAGCTCGTGACTCCAACTGACATCCTAACTTGCGGTTCGAACTGCTAACATATTTTTGTTAAAATTTTACAAGTGTTTCATTTAAAAAATCACACATTCAGAGTCACTTCTCTGATATCAAATTACAAAAAATAAACAATTACATTGTAATTTTAACTGAAACTATGAATTCTCTACAGTGACCATATGAGATAGGAACAAGGGCTTATGTAATGTTTTTAATATTTCTATGAGGTATTGCGTCATGTTTGAGTGAAAATACGCAATTCTTTTGCCTGTCATGTGCTTTGGAAGATTCCCGAAAACCCTAGGGATAAACCTCATCTTTTTTTTTATCATTTCAAGGAAAAGAAGTGGCTGGAGCTACCTGAGAGAGTTTTTCTCCCTGTTGCGAGGGTAAGCGTCCGTGAGAGCTGCCTGAAACCCTGGTTTGTCTCTTGACATTTTTTATCTAGTTGATAGTTCTGATGTCTTTAGGCTTACCCCCACGCTTCCAGATCTCTCTCAGACCTGGAAAGACCTGGAATATTCTGGAAGTAGCTAATTTTCATATAAAGGCGACCCCAGGATTGCATCGATCAGATAGAGAATTCCAGCCTTCATTCATAGCCATCTCCCTGTGTCTCTCTCAGCCCAGTATATTGTATTAAAAGTTTTCAGTGAAAATTCAAAGTTTTGGTGTGACTGGTTTTTGTAAACATAATGAGTATTGATAAAAATTCTCTTAGCTTCTGTAACTGGCCCTGTAGTAAAGGGAAAGGTATTTGTATCACTCTCTGATTAGCTATATTCATTGAGTGTTAAGAATAATCAAAAAGTGTTTAAAATTTTTTGTCAAGTAAAACAAGTGATTGTATAATTTTCATGAGTATTATTTCTTTTTTTTTAGTCTAAGGTTTATTCAGATATGATATTTTAAGCCAAGTGATTATATAATTTTCAGATCATATCATTTTTGTGTTAATCTAAGTTTTGTTCAGACTTAATATGTCAAGTGATTTATTAGTTTTATGTAAATCCTTTTCAAAGCGTTGTAATTCATTTAGAATATATTTATTTTTGTAAAGAGTGTATTATTCCAATCATCAGTGTTTGAATTAGCATTCGCTCGTACCCTTGTTAAAGAATTGAAGTAAGAATTGTTTTGAATAGATAGTAATGATAATTACCCAGTTATGTTTTGAGTGAACTTAAGAGACCTGTCTTAACTGTCTTAGAGCTCGGGTATTAATATTTTCAAGCGTAACAGATTTGAAGTAAAAACAAACAGGCGTGTTTGGAACCCGAGAGGTTGTATAGCTTGTCAGTCATAATATATGTTATATTGTGGTTCCCAGACATGGAACCATCGTATAATATATATAATATATATATATATATATATATATATATATATATATATATATATATATATATATATATATATACGCACATATATATATATATATATATATATATATATATATATATATATATATATATATATATTTATATATATATATATATATATGTGTGCGTATATATATATAAATATATATATACATATATATATATATATATATATATATATATATATATATATATATATATATATATATATATATATATATATATATATATGTATGTATATTCGTATACATTTCCTTCTCTTGCATTTATAAGGAATCTGTAGGTGACTGTTCTGAGACCTGAAAGCCATTGACGAAACAGGTGCGATGTGGCTGATCACGTGGTGCTAAAATGCATATATATATATATATATATATATATATATATATATATATATATATATATATATATATATATAGAGAGAGAGAGAGAGAGAGAGAGAGAGAGAGAGAGAGAGAGAGAGAGAGAGAGAGAGAGGTGGGGGTGGGGGTGTTAAATTAAAACACTTTAATCATTAAATGCATGGACCATATGCGAATGGTGAAGGTAAGCGCAAAGACATCGAGTCTGAAGTAAATTTTGAAAATAAACAGTGATCATCAAAATAAAAATCCCCATTAAAGATCTTTTCAATGTCAACAAGAGTAAATACAGACCTTCAATCTTATTTGAATAAAGATACTAATTTGAAGACTAAATAGTATATTGTTACATATAAAAACTATGTACTGTACAATATTGCTTTTGAATGAAAAGAGAGCAAAGCATTGTTCCATTCAAAATAAAGCTACAGCCTGGGATATAGAATTTATTCTCACTAAATGACTTGAAAAGAAAACAACAGATTTATATCAAAAGACACAATATATAGTCCAGTCAAATTAGGAAAAAAAATGAAAAAATTCAAAACAAGCTGAAAATTGGAGAATTATTTCTACAGACAATTAGAAATAACATATCAAAAGTCCCCATCCGTCCACCCTGAGCTTTGTCCGCCATCTTGGAAAATGGCCGCCAAATTTAAGTTTTTCGCTATATCCATGGAAACAATTGATCTTAGGAAAATAACTGCCTCATACATTATTGTTCACCATAATATTTTTCTACAAAAGATGTTCAATGCATATTTTTGCTATGAATGATAGTTTTAATGATATTCTCTGTTTTGTAATCATATTAAATTGTGTGACCATGCCCATGTGAATTTATTCACTTGCTTTTGATCTGATACTTGGCTTTTTTTTTTTTTTTTTTTTTTTTTTTTTTTTTTTTTTTTTGCACTATAGTAAAAATGGAAGGAACCACAAATCAAAGTGAATTTTGTGTACTTTGCGAAGAACGCTTAATAGAAAGTGAAAATGTTTGTGTTAAGAAAGTTATGTCGACAATTGTTGAAGCAAGTAAGAAAAGAGGAGATGATAAGTGGCAAAAGTGAGTTAATTTATCAAATATTCAAGTACACATAAAATGCAGAAAAGACTATACTAGAGAAAAGAGTATAAAAGCAGCTTATAAAAAAGATACAACTGACCAGGAGGGAACAGGGTCACTTATTAAACAGAAAATTAGATCAAAAGAAACTGTGTTTGATTTCCAGAAAAAGTGTATATTTTGTTTTCAAGACTGCTGTGAAAATGAAAAGAAAAAACCTCTCCATAGACGGCAAGTAGTTAGTAGAGTAATGACCTTAGACTTTGGAAAAAATATGCTAGATAAATGCATCAATCGTAATGATGACTGGGGCAAAAAAGTAAAAGCAATTATAGTTGGTGTTCATTGTTTGGTTGCAGAAGAAGCAAGATACCATAGGTCATGTAGCTCCAAGTTTTTTTTCGAAGCAACACTTAAATCCGTCAGGTAAACGTGGACGACCCCCGATGATGAAGATATAGAAATTGGCTTAGAGAAAGTGTTCATATATGGAAGACAGTGATGACTGTCAATTTACTTTGCAGGAATTCTTAGATGTGATGCATCAGAACCAATCTTGCAGGACAAGTGGAAGCTATCTGAAAACCAAATTACAAGAAAAGTATGGAAATGATGTTATCATAATTACCCTCCAAAGAAAGATTCCCATTGTATGTTTCCGCAAAACAGGAGATAAATTGCTATGTAATTCTTAGTATAATGAAAAACTCCATAGTGAGAAAGAAGAGCGAATGAGGATTGTTAGAACTGCAGCAGCTATTATTAGAGAGGACATCAAGTCAAAGGTGTATGACTCCAGCAACTATCCTTCTCCTGAGGGGCTCTTTAATAATGTTGAAAACAACATACCTGATTCTCTTCAAGTTTTATTACATGAAATAAATGAAAAAGGAGGAAAGGGAGATACAGACAACAAACAGGTTATGCTCTGCTATAGCTCATTCAATCCTACAAGCAGTCCGTCCACGAACATTTGTCTCACCGATCCTACTCGGAGTAGCTGTTTACATACACAGGAAATTTGGATCAAGACTCCTGGTACATATTTTACATAAACTGGGATTCTCTATTGGATATAATGAAGCACAACTCTTTGAAGCATCTTGTATGAAAACTACCCCTCCTAATATTTTGCCTGATAGTTTCATGCAGTTTGTTTATGATAATACAGATTTTGATGTGCACACAATAGATGGGTTTCACACATTTCACTGCATGGGAGCCATTGAATGTGTAACACCAGCAAGCTCAATGATCAAACCAGAAGTAATTGAAAGACTGAAAAAAAGGCCATCTGTTAGAGAAATTTCTTCGTGTTCATCTAAAACAGTGAAACCCTTCACAAGTTATACTGAAAGTGTACTGAAAAGGATTTAAATGGAGGATCTAAAGAAACTTATATTAAATCCTAGTGAAAAAATTACAACGTCATCTTGTCATTTGCTATGGTTGAGTGGGAAGTGGATGGAATATGGGAAGGCAAGAGAGATTGTGTCCTCTACTGGAAACAGTTTGAATTTAGGTAATGTTTTCGTGCGACTAGGTGGTTTTCATCTCTTAATGTCATTTATGGGTTCTATTGGGTACATCATGGCCGGTAGTGGATTAAATGAAGTGTGGGAGACAGTTTATGCACCTAAATCTACAGACAAAATGATGACAGGACACAGCTTTGCCAGAGCCCTTCGAGCACATCTGTTAATATATGCTGCATTGGGCCAGCTTCTTTTAGATGGTGCAACCATTTCTGATGAGGATAAATAAGAGGTTCAGTCCATGCTTCAGCAGTATGATAACAAAACATTGACTGCAACATCAATAAAGGAATCGGCTATCATAAATAGCATTGTAAAGAAATTTAACACTCATGTGCAAGAAGTTGCCTTAAGGGGCAAAACAGCAATGCTTTGGATACAATATTTTCAGATGGTGACTGTGATGCTACACTATATAGAGGCTGAAAGACTAGGAAATTGGGAGTTACACCTACTGTGTGTTCAAGAGTTTATACCTTACTTTCATGCAGCTGGTAACTTAGCTTATGCAAAATCATGCCACCTATACTTGCAAGATATGTATGATTTACACCAGCATATGCCTGATGAAGATTTTGTCAAGTTTACAAAGAAAGGATTTTTTACAATCAGGCGCTCAAACAAGAATTGGGCTGGTCTATGGTCAGATCTTACTGTTGAACAAACGCTAATGAGGACCATGAAGACCTCAGGAGGGCTAACACATGGGCGAGGGATAACCGATAGTGTATTGAGTCGGTGGATTCTTGGCATGCCAGATACATGTGAAATGTGCACCAAAGTTGAGGAGTTTTGTGGATTGAGAAGTTCGTATAGTGAACAGCACATTGAACTACGACCTTCAAGGATTGTGAGAGATAATGAAGATACAGAAAAGATTTTGCAGTGGTTTCTGTCTCATCCACCCTTTTCAGACAATAAGGAGATTATGTTACTTGCAACTGGGATAACTGGTGATAATAAAATAAACTGCTATAAAAGCTGTGAAATTGGATTGGAGTCTATGAATGCCATAACTGGACAAGCTTTCGGTGAGGTAAAATTGAAGCGCAAGAACCGTGTGTTACCTCTGGCAACAATAAACTCAAGTGTCACAATACGAGAAGATACTGTTCCTGTTGATACAACTCTTCTGTTTTAAAGAATAATACATACATTAGACACTAGTACTGCTGATCTGCAGACCAACAAAGCTGCAATGTATAGTGTGTTCAATGATAAGAGTACTAGTACATTTCAGTATATGTGACAAGGAGAGTATCAAGATAGTTGTGGATTAGACCTAAAGGGGAAACCGCATTAAAAAAAAAAAAAAAAAAAAACGCGCCTACGTACTTTACCTCATGGGTGGTGTGGAAAAAAGTACGAATTTAAAATATTGTGCTCGCAAAAACTTCATATAGCTTGCAAACTATCACTCGTAGAGTACATAAGCATGACACCTCTTTTGTAGAGAATTTGGTGAGCTTTAATAATGTAATGAATAGTCACTTTCGTCAGACTAACCGTTTTCATGAAAAAAGCAAAAAAAGGAAATTTGGCGGCCATTTTCCAAGATGGCGGACAAAGCTCAAGGTGGATCAATGGGGACTTTTGATATGTTATTGCTAAGTGTCTAAAGAAGTCATGTGCAAAATTTTAGCTTGTTATGATTTTTTTTCATTTATTTCACTAAAATATGACTAAAATGACTGGACTAATATGTCCATGAATACAAATTGTTATCAAAGAAAATTATCGAAAAAAAAATTGATTCAAATGAACCCCAATAAAATGCTCCTTAAATCATTGCCAATTGTTGTTATAGTCCAACTACGAAAGGTTGAATTAAAATAGAAAGGGCTGTTTCCATATTAAATCTCCTTTTCCATGAAACCGACGATAATATGGCAGATCTGGATTACTGTTCCGTGTGGCAGGATGGAAAATCTGAAATCGCTTATTGAGTGGCTTCCAAATATCTTCCTTTATTTAAAACTATCTTTGATCAGATATTGACTGGTATGATGGAATATGTTGCATCACCGGTAAGCATAGACCAATCTATACACTTTACAGCAGGAGAATATTTGCAATGGGAAAACAACTGACGTATTAAATAAAAACCGCTTCTCCAGTTTCCAAATATTGACTTAACAGACCCAAACCTTTGCAGAGCCTGATCTCTCCCTCCAGCTTCCCTCCAAACATTGCTCATAAGAAGTCAATAATGAGTTTCATTTCCCTTATGATGTAGAGCAAGATAAAAATAAGAAAAAAAAATATCACATAAAGCATCGCTTTCAAATGCTCTGACATTTGTAATAAGAGCTTCATGATATAATGAAAAACGGAATATTCATATCACGATGGACGAATAAAAGGGAAAACTAATTTGAAAAAACGCTAAAAAAATTATGGAAGGTACTTAGATCTTCCGACAATAAAACCAATTTTTGAGGGAAAAAATAAACCTAGAAAAAGAAAAAGAGGAGTTTAAACAGATGAAAAAATAGTAGAAATAATAAGTTAATTGTGCGGCAAAATAAAAAAAAAAAAAAAAAAAAGCTTGGGGTTGAAAGAGATTCGTTAAGATAAAAGTATCCATTGTATTGGACGAATGAAAAAGAAAAATTTAATTTAAAAGACGGAAAAGCAAAGAAAAAAAGAAGATAATTAATACTCGGAATATCGAATAGCAAAGACACAGGAAAGCAAAGCCTTACTTTTTCACAACGCTACAAGTTCATAAAGATATTTTCCCCTCTATTTACAAACTCATCTACGTACGTAATCTATCAACCTCCCCTCCACCAGATCACTCACTCGTCAAAGACCTTCTGTTCCTCAACATTTATTGAAGGAAGAAACTAAGAGGGCTGAACGGAAGATTTCTCTCTTGAAATGCGTGACAATTTAAGAAAATGTCATTGATAATAAGGCTATGATATACAAATAAAGATATTCATTTATGTTTTCTTAGAGAGAGAGAGAGAGAGAGAGAGAGAGAGAGAGAGAGAGAGAGAGAGAGAGAGAGAGAGAGAGAGAGAGAGAGAGAGAGAGATAGATTGTTTGGAATGGGGGAAATGTCATTGGACACTTCGTCAATGTTTCCAATGACTTTGGGTCAGGTATATATTTGTGGGGTAACTGAGGTACGATAATGAGAAACCAGCTATATACACAAGAAAACATAAGGCTTTATTGCAAGAAATTTCGTAAATTTACCTGTTTGACAAACATCTAAAATGAATGAGGAATTACGAAATGAACGAAAAAGGAATGGGGATATCATTAGTCGCTTGTAAGGTGACTTGAAATTCAAAAAAAAATTTCATTTCTAAATATTACCTTTAATATATATATATATATATATATATATATATATATATATATATATATATATATATATATATATATATATATATATACATTAAAATACACAATTTTCCGTATATTTATGATAAATAATATAACAGACAATGTATGGAAAAGGAAATTTATTTAGCTCTTGAAGGGACCATCTCCCTTCCTCTTCAGAAAACAAAAGGTTACAAAGTTTTGAAAAAGAGGTACAGAAAGGTTCGTCAGAGATAAAAAGCCTGTTACAGTCTTAGCGATCATTAACAGCATTTCACGGTGGTTTGTTTACATCTTTTAACAATTCCTCAACAATAGTTACATTGTTTTTGACAATATTATTTAAAAACAGATTTAGTTTAAAATTACTTTGATAAATATTAAAATTATTATAATTTTTAATTAAAACATCTTCAATCAGGTTCCATTTATGTGTATCAGGCATTGATATCAATTTGTCCATATTCTTACAATCTATTGGATGATTTTCCAGTATCATATGTTTAAAAACGGCGCTATTTTCATCTCCTCTTCTGATGGAATCTCTATGTTCTCTTTTTCTTATTTTGAAATCTACTGACTCTCCTATGTATACCTTGTCACATGAGCCACAACGTAGTTTATATATACATGCTTGTTTGGCAGCATTTCCTTTCCATGATATTGTCAAAAAAAATGTAACTATTGTTAAGGAATTGTTAAGAGATGTAAACAAACCACCTTGAAATGCTGTTAATACTCGCTAAGACTGTAACGGATTTTTTTTTTCTCTTACGAACCTTTCTGTACCTCGTTTTCAAAACTTTGTAACCATTTGTTTTCTGAAGAAGAAGGGAGATGGTCCCTTCGAAAGCTAAATAAATTTAATTTTTCATACATTGTGGGTTATTTTATATATATATATATATATATATATATATATATATATATATATATATATATATATATATAGATATATAGATATATATATATATATATATATATATATATATATATATATATATATATATATATATATATATATATATATATATATATATATATATATATATATATATATATATATATATATATATATATATATATATATACATATATATATATATATATTTATATATATATATATATATATATATATATATTCTGTATATATATATATATATATATATATATATATATATATATATATATATATATATATATACATACATATGTGTGTGCGTGTGTGTGTATATGAACAGTAATTTAACAGAATTTTTATTCAAATCAGCACAAGTGGAAAAGTTCCTCAAGAAGATCAAGGAAAACTACCAGAGAATACCAATGATTAGATAATGAAAAGATTGGAAAATAATTGGAAATGGAGATAAATTCCAAGAAAGGTGAAATAGAATTAGCAGAACTCTACAAAACAATAAACAAACTAAAAACCCATGGCATTTGTAAACACAACCAAACAAAAATTGAGGAAACAAGTAAAGGGAGAAGCATTAAAGTGATGAAAAGAAGAATTTCAATAGGGTGCCAACAGATTTTTGCTTTGAAGGAGGAAAATTAAAATATAGGAAATAACTATGCCAATAGAAATAAAGAAACACCTGAGCCAGTATCAAAAGTAACAATAGAAGATGTAAGGGAAGCATTTAAAGGCATGGAAAGAGGCATAGCGCCGGTAGAAGATGACCTAACAATTAATTCAAAATTAGATGTAAGATTTCATAGTAGTAAAACTCACTGAACTTTATACAACAGGTCTGCAAGAATGCTTTATACCTACGGCGCATTTTGTCATTATAATAATTCACAAAAAGGGAGACAGGAAAGACCTGAAAAATCACCACCCAAAAAGTGTACTATCAGTTATAAATAGAATATTTCCATAGATCATATTTGGCTAAATAGAAAGAGAGCTAAACTTTATTCAACCAAGAGAGCATGCAGGCTTTAGAAGTAGGTATTCAACAATTGACCTTATTCATGTAGTTGACCAGTTAATGAAAAAATCAACAGAGTATGACAAACCACTGTGTGATGTGTTTATAGACTATGAGAAAGCTTTTGATTCTGTCAAAATATCAGCAGTAATGAAAGCCCATCAAAAACAAGGAATAGATGAATCCTATGTTAGAACACTTGAAGATATCTATACAGGAGTACATCAATCCTAAAGCTACATAACGCTAGTGAGAAAATTTTGATTGAGAAAGGAGGTAGACTCCCAATAGATAAATCTTATGTTGGAACACTCGAAGATATCTATACAGGAAGTAAAATAATCTTAAAAGTACATAAAGATAGTGATTAAATTTTGAGAGAAAAGGGAGTTAGTCTCCTAAATTATTCAGTATGCCTGGAAGAAGTTTAAAAATGAATATATTGAAAAACAAATAGGAATTAAGACTAATGGAGAATACATTAACAACATAAGATTTGTAGATGGAATAGTTCTATTTAGTGAATCATGTGAGGAATTGCAAAAGAGGATAGAATTGAATTGAAAAAGCAGAAATGTAGGGCTGAAAAATAATATTAGTAAAGCTAAGATAATGTCTACTGAAAATGCAGAGACAACAAATAAGGGTTATAGAAAAACCTCTAGAGATTATTAATAAATATACTGCAGTATTTAGGACAGACAATAAGTGTTTCCCTAGAACATGAGACCGAAATAAAAAGAAGGATAAACATTGGAGGGAGAGCTTTTGGTAAATGAAACGAGACAGTGAAAATAAAATGTGACTTTTTCTAAAAAGAAATTTATTTAATCAGATGCTTCTACCAGTATTAACTTATCCATAAAAAACTTAGAGCCTTACTAAAGCCTTACAACATAATTTAGTTACTACTTAAAGAGCTATGGAAAGAATAACTATGGAAATAACACTAAGGGATAGAAAAGAGCAACATGCACACGAGAGCAAATTAAAGTAGAGGATATTCTAATAACATGTAAGAAAAAATGGACATGGGCAGGAAACATGACAAGAATGAAAGACATTAATGATTTAGTAGGGGTCCTTATATTGTCAGGTAATTTTTTATGGGTAAAAACAATTTGAACCATGCTTCAAACTAAAATTGGTGTACAATTTTGAGATTTAGATGTGTTAAGAATATATTTTCTTTTTTTCAAAAATCCATATTTTGGCGGCCATTTTGAATTTTATGATCAGTTACTCAAAATATTTGAAATGACTTTTAATCATATTTTTGGGGGTCAAGGAAATATGTTAAGCTCATTAAATACGGCTAAAGCCAATATTTTAATCATAAATGCAAGTTTTTGGCGGTCATTTTGAATATTTGCCGTATTATAGGTATTTCGTCACTTGGTCATCAACTACTCAAATTATGCAAAATTAGTTTTTAAAAAAGAAGAGAATAAATATTACAGAGGAAAACCAACATTTTATTCACCAATGCAAATTCTGATTAACTTTTAAAACCTATGAATTACATGAATTTTCTTTCAAATTTCAACCAGTATTAGAAAGTACCTTAACAATGCCATGAAAAGAAACACGTTAGATAACTGAAATTTTGATTTTCTGCATTAATATTAGTATTGCACCTAAAGGTGACATTCGGTCTCGATTTGATTATATTAATTTATATTCATAATAATGCAACTAAAAGTAACTATTCGTTCAAATTTGGTTATTATAATCATGAATATTCATCAAATTCTTCGTCATCAGATTGGATCCCTGCAATATAATGTGTGTCAGTGTTTTCACTTAAATTTTCTCCTGTTACATGGCACATTTATAAGCATGTCATCTTGCCTCTGAGGCAAATGCAGACCTGAGTTCCACATGCTCCGTGACAATTGCTTTTAATAAGTTCCATGATAGCAGATGTGTTCGTTGATGAAATGGGGAACCATTTGAGATCAATCCACTGCCAGCTAAACATTCCATTCTCAACATCAGGCATGGAGATGATGGTTTTTTTAACCTGTCTCCAGGCCAATGTTTGAAATAAGGCTCTCAACAAATGTTGTCTGAAGGCTTTTGGCGTTGGAGACTTCTTATCTTCTTGAACTAGTTTTTTCGGTGAAAAGAAATAACCGAGCAGCTGGAAGTGAATGTGTGCCTTTAGCATAACCAAGAATCACAAATCTGGCCAGTGGTGCTTCTGTTGAACGTGAAAGGTTTGGGTTTCCCCCGCAGTCCTGAAAGCCTTGGATGATATTTTCATTATGACTCGCAGGTAAAGTATAGAAAATATTCTATCAGCTTTTCTTTCCACGATTATCTAACTTTCCCGCAGTGTCACAACCAGTCATCGCATACCAACCCAGAATGCATGCAGACTTTGCAGAACCTCTGTAGTTGTAGACACCTGTGATGCCAAAGATCTTGTCCTGCCAGAACATGAAGGTAATATTCATCAAAGCTTGCTTGTTGTATATTAACAATAATAAGATATCTGTGTCCGGACTCCATGGATGCGATACACCAGAAGGTCTTGACTGTTGTGCAAAGAGTGCAGTAGTGGCGAGGATCATTGTGTCTGTATTATCGCAGTTCATCTGTAAGCCTACGGCTTCCTCTACACAGGTACCAACATTTGTCCATGTCACACTGCATCCTTTATCTTTTCTCTTCAATTCTGACATTGAATACCCTGCTCTAATATTATTATTATTATTATTATTATTATTATTATTATTATTATTATTATTATTATTATTATTATTATTACTTGCTTAGCTACAACCCTAGTTGGAAAAGCAGGATGCTATAAGCCCTAGGGCTCCAACAGGGAAATTAACTCTGAGGAAAGGAAACAAGGAAAAATTAAATATCTTTAAGAACAATAACATTCAAATATAGATTTCTTATATAAACTTAAAAACTTTAACAAAACAAGAGGAAGAGAAATATGAAAGAATAATGCCCGAATGTACCCTAAAGCAAGAGAACTCTAACCCAAGGCAGTGGAAGACCATGGTACAGAGGCTATAGCACTACCCAATACTTAGAGAACAATGGTTTGATTTTGAAGTGTCCTCCTAAGAGATGCTTACCATAGCTGAAGAGTCTCTTTTACCCTTACCAAGAGTAAAATGGCCACTGTACAATTACAGTGCAGTAGTTAACCCCTAGGGTGAAGAATTGTTTGGTAATCTCAGTGTTGTCAGGTGTATGAGGACAGAGGAGAATGTGTAAAGAATTGGCCAGACTATTTGGTATATGTGTAGGCAAAGGGAAAATGAACTGTAACCAGAGGGAAGGATCCAATGTAGTTCTGTCTGGCCAGTCAAAGGACCCATTATCTCTCTAGCGGAAATGATTTGAAGCTTCGAGCTGTCAGAAATCAAGTGCAGGACTGCCATTCCGTCAGTGATTACGCACTTTATGTGAAGGTTAAAATAATGATATCAGTTCATAATGTTATTGATTAACTTTGTCCATGTGCATTTGAGTGTCTCGACCTTCTCGGCCTATCATCAACAGATCCTGCATGCAATCGCGTTGAAAATCTTCTGACCCGAGTGAGTCTTGAGATACAGAGTCATTTTCACTGTTCCATCTTTCCAAAGCTCTCGTCATCAGTGCTGGAATCAATTGTGTTTGTCAGCATGTGGAGGGCAGTCTGAGATTCAACATGCAATTCTCGTCATAATTCATTTTTGTTGGTACACGAAAGCAGAGCGTCGCCCTGGAACATACGTCTGGGGTAGGGCAAAAATTTGTAGTAGCCTATTGACTCCTGCTCATAAATATTTCGGGATGATCTTGACAATATTAAGAATTGACCAAGGAGCTCCCATTCTTTCTCCAGGTAGATCTGAGATTCATTCTCAAGTGATTTCTTTTCTTTTAGGGTTTGGCTTAGAAAAGGACGGCAGATTATTTCTAGCTATCCCTTCCCACAAACCAAGCGACTGCTTTGCAATGATTTAAATCACTTATTTACACACTATCCATGTAAACCATCACAAAATATAACATTTGCAGTTGCATAGCAGTACAGACATGAATAAATACATTAAAAGTAACTTTCCAAGAACAATACCGTGAAGAATATTAGATATTATAATCCAATATCTATGATAGTGTCCATCAATAACTTTTTATTACAATCTATCAAATGAAACTTTATTGATACTAAAGATCCAACTATATTCAATTTAGGCTTAAAAAGAAGGGCATCATGATTAAACCAGTCTTATCGTAGCCAAAGATCATGACACCTATAACTCACTTTAATCGACGAATAACATATGACATTTCTGCTTTGACATCTGATTGTATGCTTCGGGAACAAGCAACCAAGTCGCCATTCCTTTAAGGTGCTTTTGGACCAGTAACGTACGGATTAGAAACCCCTCTTGCCATTTATGCATAGAAATTTATAAACAAGTGTATTCTGTGTTGAACCGTACGTAAAATCACTCAGTTATTAATGCATACACATTATATATGTATATAATTACTGCATATATCATATTTTCAAAAAACAGCAGTGGAACATTCTATGAATAAAGTTTACAGAGAGAGAGAGAAAGAGAGAGGGTGAGGGAAAGTGACATACCTTAATTATTTCTCATCTGATGAAACTAAAACAAGGATTATAAATAGTCCCCCTTTGTCAAGGTTTCTAATGGGCCGTTCAGATGGTAGGAGTTGGGAGAGGTCTCAATCTGCTCTTTGAAAGGAAAGTACCAGGTTTTGATTAGCTGGTAAACAAAGAAAAAGCAATTTTCACAGTCATACAAATCAATGGATATGCGATGGCTAAGAGGACACTTTTCCGGCGGAATGAGAATAAACATAATATATTAAGTTGTAAAGTAAAGTTTTGGTTTTCTCTGTAACTGCATTCAAGTTGACATGACTTTTTTCTGAAATAACACGAACGATTCCGGGTCCCCTCGGCAGAAGTTTTCTCATCTGGATTTTGTCATGAAATAAAGGAGAGATAGATGAAAACTTATCTTTGAATTGCAAATACAAAGAAAAAAGGCAGGCTTTCAGCTTTTTAATGTTTAATTTTTAATACACTTTATGACGATAAAAAAGAAAAAAATGCAGAAAAAAATATTCTTTAACATTAATGTGAGAAGAGTTATTCCCTCTTTATTGATTATGAATTTCCTCGAAGAAAAATCAATAAGAACTCCAAGAACGACAGTCTGTTTTGAAAAATACTGTTTATTATTATTATTATTATTATTATTATTATTATTTTTATTATTATTATTATTAGTTAAGCTACAACCCTAAGTGGAAAAGCAGGATACTATAAGCCCAAAGGCTCCAATAGGGAATATATAGCCCAGTGAGGAGAGGAGATAAGAAAATTAATGAAGTATATAAGAAGTAATGAACAATTAATAAATTTAATATTTCATGAGCAGTAAAAACAAAATATGTTTCATATATAAACTATAAAAAGAGAGTCATGTCAGTCGATTGCTGCAGTTTGAACGATTGAAGTTCTACCCTTCAACTATCCGATTACGATCATCCTACAACTTGGTCACAGCTGGAATAAAAATTCTTGAATACTGTGATCGAGAAGGCTTGGCTATCTGAACTAACTGCATACCTAGTATTACGAACAGGATGACAGGATGGCACTGACCGGGAAGCGCTAAAAAAATGTACAGTATAGAGAAATAAAGGATATTTAGTACTGGAAGGGAATTAAAAGTTTTATCAAAACTTGGCTTGGCGATTTATTTTAAGAATACTATGTTTGAACTCCCGAAGCTTCACCGATTCAGCCTCCAAATTTGGAAGATCATTCCACAAACTAGTCATTTCTGGAATAAAGCGGCTAGAATATTATGTATTATGAGGCTTTATGATTGAGAATTAACAGCATACGTAGTACTACGACTAAGATGGTAGCACCTGGGAAGATACGAATGTACTTGTTGGAGAATTGTTTGTTACCTTTTTAGATAAATAATAGTTCTACTACTGCTGATTACCGGCAGATTTCTAATAGTGTAATGTTATCTAACATTTTCATCTTTTAGCAAAACGTTTTTATAAGTATATTAAAAGGTAATTATCTGTTCCCTACTTTGCACCTTGACATCTACATAAGCCTTGGACCATTTAATGCCCTTTCTTTAAATTTTCAATACAGTACACATCCCTTGATTTTGATTAGGAAGTTCGTTTTTACCAATAGTATGTGTTATTAATTCTATGCTTTAGTAGATTCTGGTATTCAAACAAAGTTTATAGTACTATGTCTTTCTTATGCTTGGTGTAATCTATCCCAATTTGTGTCTAAAATATGTGAAAAGTTACAAAATGATGCAGCCTGCATCAGGAAACAAGATTCGTCGTTGTCTACGGCGGATGTTTTTCTTGAATCTAGACTTACCATCGCCATACTTTATAATCACTTTATTTGTTAATATTATTAATTACCAAAGCATATGTTTAAGGGATAACTCTAGGTTAGTAAATAAGTTTTAATTCACATTTCTTGGTGATTATTTGAAAATAATGCTAACATTCGGACAAATACTCTCGCCCAATCATATATTAGGAAACTTTTGCGAGCTGAAAGGGCACCCCTGCGAGTCTGTACAAATCTGCCTCATTAACAAAATTAAGTGTAGATACCTATTTTCATGAAGATAGTCTTCATGACCATACTCTTATTTTCTAATTGAATTATTCTTATTTATAGTGGAAAAAAATTGAGAGACTTATTTTTTATGTTATGGCAAAAAGAAAAGTTTGTATTTGTGCCTGGGTGTTCGTCGAATGCATTAGTATTCGTAGTAAATTGTTCTTAATTTTAAAACCATTTTCACTTCACTTCCTACAGAACCTTTTTTTTCAATCCCTAAATAAACTAAAATCTGTAAAACTACAGTAGGCAAGGGAGTTTGCTTTATATTGAAAAGTTTATATATATATATATATATATATATATATATATATATATATATATATATATATATATATATATATATATATATATATATATATATATATATATATATATATATATATATATATATATATATATATATATGTGTGTGTATATATATATATATATATATATATATATATATATATATATATATATATATATATATATATATATATATATATATATATATATTTATATTTATATATATATATATATATATATATATATATATATATATATATATATATATATATATATATATATATATGTGTGTGTATATATATATATATATATATATATATATATATATATATATATATATATTTGCATATTCTTATGAAGCTGGTCTAGTGTTGAGTAAATACAGTAATTTATTCATGCATTTAATTTATGTTTTCATATGTATGTTGCAAATGGGAACAGCCAGCTCTCAAGATGAGTTCCTCTCGTGTAGGTGTAAGGTGTTATGTAAATTACCTAAGACTTTCGTTGTTATTTTCATTGTATTTTTTATTCAAGTCATTATATGTAAATTTACGTTATTTTTAAGAATTAACTTTTTATTTCACGTACTATTATTTTGAAGTCTTGCGTAAGCTGTTTCAGAGTGTTATGTGACCAAACGAGATAGGAACAAGTGCTTATGTAAACGTTCTTTATATTCTTATGATGTATTGCATCATGTTTGAGAAAAATTTGCAATTTTTATATAGTGCCATGTGCTTTGTAATATTCCTAAAAATCATAGCATTAGATCTTATCTTTTTTTATTTCGAGGACAAAGGGTGATCAGAGGTAGCTTAGAGGAAGAACCGTCTCACCTTGTGTCAGTACGCGTTTGAGAAAGTGATTTTTGGCAATCTTACGCCCTTAGGCCAGCCCCCACACTTCCAGATTTCGGACCAGGGATGTTCTGGGAGTAAATAAGTCTTATATAGACGCCCCAGGGCTGCATAGAGAAGCAGCCGTCCCGTGAAAGAGCCAAAAATTCCCCTTCTCTCTCTACGAGTGCCTATAGTATGTCCTCTCCTAAGTGATTTTGTGCGCAGCGCATAATGTGTGTTAAAATGTTGTTGCAAATCATTATTGTGTTGGGGTGAGTGTTGGCATAGTGTAAAGTTTTTGTAACGGGCCCTGTAGTAACATGAAAGGTATTTGTATCAGGTTAACTATATTCATTGAGTGTTAAAACTAATCAAATATTGTATAAAAGTTAATTTCAAGTGAAACAAGTGATTGTATAATTTTCTTTAGTATTATTTCTTTTGTGTTAGTCTAAGGGTTATTCAGATTTAATATTTCAAGTCAAGTGATTATATAATTTTCAGATTGTAGCATTTTACTCTTGATCTACATTTTGTTCAGACTTAATATTACTAGTGATTTATCTATTTCATGTAAATTCTTTTCAAAGTGTTGTAATTTAAATATAATATATTTATTTCTGTAAAGAGTGTAGTATTTCAATCATCAATGTTTACTACATACTTGCTCGTATCATATAAAAGTTGTTTGAATCATTTTCAGGAATATAATTATCCAGTTTTGTTTGAGAGTACTTAAGAGACCTTTGGATATTCAGTGTTTTTTTGTATTGCTTTCTGGGCGTTATATAAATGTCTTAGAGATACAGTGTTAATATTTTCAAGTGCAACAGATTTAATGTAAAAACAAACAGGTTAGTTTTGAACTTGAGAGGTTATATAGCTTGCCATCCATAATATATAAATTATTATATGTTTGATTCCCAGACACGGGTGAATTTATATAATATATTTTTGGTGCCCAGACCTTTTGGACCGAGCAAGTCTGTTTTAAATATTGGTGATAACAGGGCTGTGTTTTTATTAAAAGTTTTGAACAATATAGTATTGATAGTATTTTGTATGTTGTTAGGATGTATTTTTGGAGAGGTATTAAATATTGTTAAATTACAGAAATAAATTGCAGAAATAGATGGGAGTGAGTGAACAGGAGTCAGGATATTGCGCGACACAGGTTATAACCATGGTGTGGTGGTACGAGAAGTATACCCGTTGGTGGAACAGTCTCTCACAGGAGACACGGTTATATTGGTGGGAATTGGAAGCGAAAAAGTTACCCCTATTTGCCGTTTGAAACTGTTATATCAGTTGGTGACATAAAATTTTGATTTTGTGGTAAAGGATTCATTGGCTGTCAAAAGAGTAGACGTCTTACTGGGTAATGAGGTTGGAGGAGCACCGTTTGTGCCTTGTCCCATTGTAATGGAGAAACTATTGAAGCAGAATCCTACGATTGAACTCAAGAAAGTTTACCTGTATCTGTTTCCTAGTTATGTGACGACTGGGAGTATGACGAAGAAAGTGGCTGTTGAAAAGAAAAAGAAATTGAAGGAGCGATGAACTAGGAGGATTTGTTTTCCAAAGAAGAGAATTCCCTTGATGGTACGCAAGAGCAAAACTCCCGAGTAAGCTCGAGCGAAGAGGAAGAACGACCGACGTGTGGACAGGATGACAAAGAAGATATGGACCTGGAAGAAATAGAAAACTCAGCATTAGAAGTAGGACAAGTGAGTAGGAAAAGGCTGATAAGATTGCAACAGAAGGATACAATGTTAACAGAGTTATTGTACCGTGTGGTGGACGAGACAGAGGTACAGCAGTCCCCAACCTTTTATTATCTTGAGGATGGGTTGCTTATGAGGAAGCATAGGCCCGCTGATATCCCTGGGAATGCCGAATGGGGGATATATCATCAGATGTTGATTCCCGCACCGTTGAGAATGCAAGTGATTGCTGTAGCTCACGAGACGGGACATATCGTGATAAGGAAGACGACAGAGAAGAATAATAAACACTTTTTCTGGCCTGGCATACATAAGGGCGTGAGCCAATTTTGCCGTGCACATCACGTATGTTAGATGGCTGGAAAGCCAAACAAGTAAATTAAGAAAGCTTCCTTACACACGATAGAAGTTCGAGGAGAACCCTTCAGCACTGTAATGATCGATATTGTGAGATCTTTACCAATGACAATAAAAAGGTCGCGAATATATGTTAACCTTGATGTGTCCAGTGACAAGATACCCCGAAGCCATACTCTCAGGAACATCTGTGCCAAAATAATCGCCAAAAAGTTACTAGACTTTTTCACTAAGTTTGTTATTCCAGAAATCGTTCAAAGTGACTGAGTAACGAATTTCCCGTCAAAACTCTTTAAGAACGCAATGAAACTGTAGGATGTGAAACAACAACTAAAAAATGCTTATCATCCAGAGACCTAAGATGCAGTAGAGAGGTTTCATCAAACTTTTAAAAGTATGTTAACGAAGTTCTACAACGAAAGAGGGATTGAATGGTACATCGTACTACCGCTGATGTTGTTTGAGGTATGTAATGCTTATCAAGAAATCATGGGATGTAGCCCGAATGAAATGGTATTTGGACGAGAAGTGCGAGGAGCGATTGAGATGTTAGCAGAAGAATGGAAGTACCGAGAGGATACAGATGGGGAGAATATGTCAAGAATTTGAGGAAAAGGATAGATGACATAAGGACATTTTCCGTAGAAGGCGTGAAAACGAGTCAAGGACAAGCGAAGTAAAGGTTAAGTATGAAAAGTATGAAGAGGCATGTTGCGGTAGGACATCAGATCTTGGTCTATTCAATGAAAAGGAGATTCCCTGAAGCCAACAAGTTCCAAGACACATTCTTGATTTTCGGGAAGGGCAGTGACCGGATATACCTTATCGAAATATCCAGAAAAAGGAAAATTCCGAGGAGGACTATATTATCATCAAAACTGATACTTCAAGCACCGGATTTCAACGAGAAATTTCTTATCCAAATGGATGCCTGAGATAACGGGATTGGAGCTGTCATATTGCAAGAAGATAAGTCAGGAATTCTCCACCAAATTTGCGTTATGTCGTCAAAGCTGAAGAAGCATCAGCGAGCCTACTCGGCAGTTGAAAAGGAATTACTAGTACTAGTTATGGCGGTAAGCGAGTATGAGGTCTATTTGAATCGACCACAAAATGAAGAGGTTACAGTGTATTCAGATCATAATTCTTTAACTTTTGTGAATAAGATGAAAAATAATAATCAAAGGTTAACTTGGTGGTCATTATGTTTGTAACTGTATTGTATTAATGTAAAGCATATATCAGGTAAAGATAACTTGGTTGCAGATTATTTGTTTCAGGCTGAATCAATGGATCCTGGCCCAGAATAAATAATCCTTCTGGGGGGGAGCTATCTTACGAAACTGGTCTAGTGTAGAGTAAATACAATAGTTTATTCATGTATTTGTTTATGTTTTTATATGTGTATTGCAGAGGAGAATAACCAGCTCTTAAGATGAGTTCCTCTCGTGTAAGTATAAGGCTGTTATGTAAATTACGTAAAACTTTCGTTGTTGATTTCATGGTATTCTTTATTCAAGTCAGTATATGTAAATTTATGTTATCTTTAAGAATTAACTTTTTATTTCCCCATTTTTGTTACGAAGTCTTGCGCAAGCTGTTTGAGAGTGTTATGTGATCATACGAGATAGGAACAAGGTCCTATGTAAATGTTTTTTATATCTTTATGAGGTATTGCACCATGTTGGAGAGAAAATACATAATACTTTTATTGTGCCATGGGCTTTGGAATGTTCCCGGAAATGCTAGTGTTAGATCTTGTCTTATTTTTATTTTGAGGACAAAGGGTAGGCTGAGCTAGCTCAGAGAGAGAACTGTCTTGCATTGCGTTGGTACACGTTAGAGAGAGTTATTTTTTTGCAACCTAACGCCCTCAGGCCAACCCCCACACTTCCAGATCTATGGCCAAGAATGTTCTGGAAGTAACTATGTCTTATATAGATGCCCCAGGGCTGCATAGGAGCAGTAAAGAAGCAACTATCCTGCGAAAGAGCCAAAACTTATCTCTCGCTCTCTCCAAGTGCCTATAGTGTGTTCTCTCCTAATTGAATTTGTGCCCAGCATATGATGTTTGTTAAAACCTTTTTCCAAATTGTCCAGGTGATTTTAAATTTATTGTGTTGGAGTGAGTGTTGGCATTGCACAAAGTTTTTATCAATGGCCCTGTAGTAACGTGAAAGATATTTATAACGTTTTCTGGTTAACTATTCATATAGTATTAAGACTAATTAGATATTGTATAAATGTTAAATGCAAGTGAAACAAATGATTATGTAATTTTCATAAATATTATTTCTTTTGTGTTAGTCTAAGGTTTAATCAGACTTAATATTTCAAGTCAAGTGATTATATAATTTTCAAATCATAACATTTATGTCTTAAAGTACGTTTTGTTCAAACTTAGTATTGCCAGTGATCTTTTTATTTTATGTAAATTCTTTTCCAAATTTTGTAATTTATATAGAATACATATATTTTTGTAAAAAGTGTATTATTTCAATCATCAGTGTTTATTACATACTCGCTTGTATCCTGATAAGAATCAAATTAAAAGCTGTTCGAATAGTTCTTATTAATAATTACCCAGTATTGTTTTGAGTGTACTTGAAAGACCTTTGGCTATTCAGTTTTTTTGTATTGCTGTCTGGGAGTTATATTAATGTCTTAGATCTCGGGTGTTAATATTTTGAAGTATAACAAATTTA
Source organism: Palaemon carinicauda (assembly GCF_036898095.1). NCBI lineage: Eukaryota > Metazoa > Arthropoda > Malacostraca > Decapoda > Palaemonidae > Palaemon > Palaemon carinicauda. The sequence goes on from NC_090750.1 coordinate 24,055,289, forward strand.
ATGCAAAACCAAACAGGTGAGTTTTGAACTTCAGAGGTTGTATAACTTACCAACCAAAATATGTATATTATCCAAGACACAGGACCATCTTATAATATATATATATATATATATATATATATATATATATATATATATATATATATATAGATATATATATATATATATATATATATATATATATATATATATATATATATGTATATATATATATATATATATATATATATATATATATATATATATATATATATATATATATATATATATATATATATGTGTGTGTGTGTGTGTGTTTATATATATATATATATATATATATATATATATATATATATATATATATATTTATGTGTGTGTGTGTGTTTCTATAT
>NC_090750.1:24068162-24083162 GCF_036898095.1 Palaemon carinicauda
CACACTATAGGTACTTGGTGGGAGAGAGACGGAATTTCTGGCTCTTTCACAATATGGTTGCTTCTCTACTTCTACTATGCAGCGCTGGGGGTTGCTTGTATAAGACTTAGCTACTTCCAAAATGTTCCACATAGTTTTGAGAGCGTTGGGGGTTGGTCGAACATGTCACAGTTACCAAGTACTGCTCTCTCTCTCGAACGTGTACTCACGAAACGCCAAAGGGCTCTCTCAGTCAGCTAGCTCCGCCCACCCTATAACTAGATTTTTCGGGAAAATTCCAAAGCACATGGTACCCAAAACAATTGCTTATTTTCTCTTAAACATGATGCAATTCCTCATAGAAATATAAAAGAACGTTACATAAGCCTTGTTCATATTTCATATGGTCACATAATACTCTTAAACAAGTTACGTAAGACTTTGTAACAAAATATACGCGGAATAAAAAAGTTAATTCTTAAAAATAACATAAATTTACATTTACTTATTTGATTAAAGAATACAATGAGATTAACAACGGAAGTCTTACACAATTTACATAATAATCTTAGGTTTACATGAGAAGAACTCATCTTAAGAGCTGGCTAACCTTTCTTCATTGTACAAATTAAATATAAATAAAATCATTATCAAACTACTGTATTTATTCTACACTAGACCACCTTCGTAAGATAGCTCCCCCCAAGAAAGATTATTTATTCCGGGCCTGAATACATCGATTCTGCCGGAAATAAATAATCTGCAACCACATTATCTTTACCTGATATGTGCTTTACATTAATACAATGCGGTTCCAAACATAATGACCACCTAGTTAACCTATGTTATTAGTTATCCTCTTATTCAGAAAAATTAAAGGATTCTGATTCGAATACACTGTAATTTCTTCATTTTGTTGTCGATTCACATAGACCTGGGACTTGTGTATCGCTGTGACTAACATTAGTAGTTCCTTTTCAACTGTCGAGTAGGCTCGCTGATGTTTCTTCAGTTTCGACGACATGAAACAAACAGGGTGAAAAATTGCAATTAGACAGCTCCAATCCCATTATCTGATGCATCCACTTGGATAAGGAAATTCTTGTTGAAATCAGGTGCTCGTAGTATCGGTTTTAAAGTTAATATGGCCATTATCCTGTCGAAAGATTCCTGGCACTCACTGCTCCATACAAATTCTTTCTTGGGGCTAGTCAAATCTGTCAAGAGAGCGACTACAGCAGAAAATTTCGGGTAAAAACTTCGGTAGAATCCTGCCCTCCCTGAAAAGTGTTTTAACTGTTTCCTAGTTGGGCGGGGCATGATGCTTTCCTTATTCCTTTGACGTCAGTGGCTGCCGGGGCGATTGGTCCTAGTCCTACTTCAAATCCCAAGTACCAAATTGTCGCCTTTCCAAATTAACTCTTCTCTAGGTTAATCAACAGGTATGGTCCTCGCAGCTTTTGAAATACCTTCTTCAGGATTCGGAGATGTTTTTCCTAGAGCGATGAATATACCAAAATATTGTTGAGATATAAGCCTATTCCTTCAATAGATTCAACAAGTTTATCCATCACATGTAGAAAAGTAATAGCTGCGTTCATTAGACCAAATGGCATCACAGTTTGTTGATATAACAATTTTGCGTTGTCGTCCAAAGGAATTTGATAATAACCTTTTAACAAGTCGATCTTGGAGATGATCGTTGCTTGTCCGATATTGTCGAACAGTTGGCTAATGACCGGCGATGGATAATTATCGGCCACACTGATCGAGTTTAACTTTCGGTAGTCCGTACAAATCCTAAAAGACATATATATATCTATATATATATATATATATATATATATATATATATATATATATATATATATATATATATACATACATACAGGTTTATGGGGTATATTAAGAGGTGTACTATCGTAAGTATGAAACATCCAAGAATTTGCCTGAGCTACAGTGGCCACAATATTACTATCATGGCTGATGGGCTAAACTAGTGTGGGTCTTGGTTGTAGGGATAACATACTTGTATTCCCTGCACTGATGAAACTATACTTTCTTGGGATTAGTTCAAGAAAAATGTTGTTGTGATTTGGTAGTAACGATTCCAACTTGAAGGCTCAAGAAATCTAATTAAGAAACTTTAATGAACTCACAGATGGAAGAAATGGCCCTTAGTCCCTTGAAGCTCTTAAGTGAGAAAAGGGTGTGAAGAATCTCACAGATAGTAAATAACAATAAGTTTATAGATCCAAAGGGTAAGCTTAACATTGGAACTTGCAGTATCCGAACATTGAACCAGTACGGCAAATAGAGCAGCTTTTGGCAGTTATTTTTTAATAAGTTCTGGATTCCAAAAGTGAGCATTAGATCGAGGAAACTTGTTGCTACATTCAGGGAAATAGGATGTCACTCAATATCATGGTGTATGATTGTTAGCGAGGTGATAGAAGAAATGGAACTAGTGGATGAAAGAATTATGTATGCAAGACTGAAATCTAGTCATGTGAGCATGACAATGATAGTATGCTATTCCCCCATTGATGATGTAGATATCAATCGAAAGGACAGCTTTTATGGTAAATTACAAGAGGTGGTTAGCAAGGGGGCCAAAATGTGATATTCTTCTTTGTATGAGGGACATGAATGCAAAACTAGGTGAAGATAATAATGGTTTCAGTGAATGGTTGGTTGTCCATAGTGTAAGGAAGATGCATAATAATGCTCGGCTTGCTAGATTTTGTTTAGCTAATGAAATGATAATAGAAATATCCCTGTGGAAAATATCGCAACCAAAATGACCATTTAGCAGTAAATAGATACTGTAAGAACTCACTACTGGATATCAAATCTTAACAGGGGTCTGATATAGGAAGTGACCACAAACTTTAAGTCTCAACACTTAGACACAAGTTAAAGACAAGGAAAGCTAATAAAAAAACAGTCTCCGAGATATGATATTAAGAAGCTAAGATAACAAAGTAGATAAAAGGATGATTACATTATAGAGTGGAGGGACAGATTTACAGTCTTAGAGGTGTTATTTGATGAAGAAGTAAATACAGATGCGATTATTCATTGCAAGAACGTTCAAGAAATCTTTCAGGAATCTGTCAATATTACTATAAGACAGGGTAATAGAGTAAAACGAAAGAATTGAAGGAGCTGGGAAATATGGGATCTAAGAGAAAAGATTAAAAAAAGCCAAGGTAACTTTGAATCATTAAAGGAAACCAGCCAATATTTATCCTTATTACGAACTGAATATATGAAGCTTCACAGTAGAGAAATGTAGAAGAGACAAAGAAGGTGCATAGCTTCTACTGCAGATAAAGCAAAACATAATCTAAATAGAAGAGATGGAAGAAGTGTAAAATATGCATATGAGGGTATTCGAGAAATAACTGGAAAGAAGCGGAAGAGAGGTGAGTTACCTGTCAGAAATAAAAATGAAAATCTTCTAACTAAAGAATCTGATATTAGAACTAAATGGAAAGAACCTTTTGAAAAGACACTAAAAATGCCACCCCCACTAAACAAGGAAGACATCCATGATATTCCTATAGATGTAAGTGACATTAGATTTGCAGAGATCAATTTGGCAACCAAACAACTGGAAAACTATAAGGCACCAGGAATGGAAGGTATTGAACCTGGAATGTTGAAGGTTAGTGAGATTCAAACTCTCATTATGTTCAAAGAATTATTCAATCATATGTGGCGAGATAAGCCATGTCTGTTGAATGGAAAAAAGGAAAAGATTATTAACAGAGTATCTGAGAAGAGAGATTTCAGAGACTGAAAATTGGCGAGGGATCACATTATCCCCAGAAGGTATGAAAGTTCTTTTTCAAGGTAATATTGAATAGAATAGAACCTGTAATAGATATACTTTAAAAAGAGCAAACAGGTTTCAGAAAGGGTACAGAATGTGATAATAATATTTCTATTCTATGACATATAGCTCAACAGTGTAGCTAACTAAAATCCCCTATTGTTTTATGTTTTGTGGATTTTGAGAAAACATTTGATATTATTTCAAGTAGTATGTTAAAAAAAGGGTTTGAGGCACTATGGGATACCAGAAAAGCTCGTAAATATCCTAATGGATATGCAGAGTGGAATTTTTTGCAGGATAATGATTGATGATAGTCAAGAGTGGAGTACTACAAGGTGGAATACTGTCTTCTCTGCTGTTTATTATGGTGATGGATTATGTATAAAATATATATTTAAATATATATTCCTATAACATTTTGTAAAAAGTTTATGGCTATTTTGGGTGATTGAGAAATTTTCTTTATGATCGGTAATTACCTTACATGGAGAAACATTCCTAGGAACCATCTCCGTAGTTTACTTTATAATTTCTTTGAATTTGTTTCTTTTAATTTGTTTGTTTTAATTTAATTCCAGTTTGTTCAATTAATGTTTGAGACTTTATTTTTCCTAAGTGCTAATTAACTGACCTCAGCCTTCGTTGTGCAAACCAAAGTAAAGAGGAGTTAAAGATAACTACTACTACCTAATTTTCTGAATATTCCGAGCCAAACAACTCTACGAAGTAACCTCGAAGTCACTGTTGGAAGGGAAAAGCAGTCCAACACCAACCGTCAATGAGTGATTACTCTCTCTCACCTCACCTTACCTTTGGATATTTTATTGATTTATATTCTTCGTCGTAGTGTTGGACATTTTTTTCGGGACTCTACAACGATGGGACTCATTGTGTTCAGTGCTATGAATACTAAGTGTAACACCATGAAGAATAAAATTAACTCTACACCTCGTCTGATGAATGTGCAGGCGACCTCAGTGATGGCTATGGAATTATCATATCCATTCTTTATTTTCATCCTATTAAGTCACTATAAGGTGGGTCATTGTATTGATTGGCACAATAGTAGTGGCATTTCTTGGTGACTTTTATCATCCTCAAGTCAAATAATAAATAATGCCTTGAACACAGTAATTGAAAATCGCTCATGAAACTAGGTTTGTTTATAGGCTACTCTAATTAAAATTATCAATTGTCGACCATAAATTGCTTGTTTATTGAGATTCAGCCTTTTAACATATATTCTAAGTGATGGCTTCATCACATATTTTTAATTTGTTAATTAGGTCAAAATATGATTAAAATTGTTGGCTTTTGATTTGCATTTTTAGAAATTAATATTAAATTGAGATCAGTTTCGAAGGTGAATTTAATTTGTTGATTTGCCTTTATATATTGTGAAAATTTTTTTTAGTGCAGTCAAAACTTATATTCATATGTAATTTAAACAATTCTATACAAATTCTGGTTTCCAATTTGAATTGGGGGGTTAAAGATTTATCTATCTTTTAGGGCTGGCTCAAGGTGGAGTGGAAAGCTTGGGACACGAGTATATCTGCCAATGCTTCTAGGTTTGCTGACCAGAAGCAGTCACTACTCCAAGTGAGCTAGCATCAACTAACAACCAACTACATATTATGAATTTCTTAAAATGATATAGAATCTACAGATGTTAGTTTCTGTATTTCAAATAAATATTTTTCATAACACGGTTCTAATTGATTTTTTCTGCTCAGATTAAATTATGAACAAGGTAATATATCGAATGAATAATGACATTCAATGGAAAAGGGAACATATAATAAGATCTTAAATACATAGAACATAAAGTACTAATTGCTCTACAACGGCTAAAATGCAGGAAATGATTTATATGTAAGTACTGGTTTGGAGAAAGGTAGGATTGGGGATTAATCAGAAGACTGAGGTTATCCAGATTCAGAGGGAGTGATCAGACCAACTGCCCTTTCGGAGGAGTATTATTACCGAACTCAGACTCTTCAAAATATTTAGGATCCATTATTACCACCAATGGATGACTAGTTACAGAATTCAAGGAGAGAATAAGGAGGGTAGAACAAGCAATGGACATTTGAAAAACAGTTTGGAGATCAGTTCACGGAAAATTACAAGTATATATTCAACTTGTAAGATTGATAGCAACTTATGGGTACCAGTCACGGTACAACACTGTAACAATTGATGCAAAATTTCTTACCTTTGAGAGTAAACCATTGAGAAGGATTTTGGGAATCCAATGCAGCAGCTCGTGAGGAAACGATGGTGCCCAATGTGAACGCTATAGATAGATTATCAAGATGGAGATGGATGGGGCATATTCTAAGAATGAACATAAGTTAGTCCAATATGTACCTGAATGGATGACGCTGGACAGGAGAGAATGTGGTAAACCAAAAGAAACATGGCTAATAGCAATGTAGAGGGAAGATGGATCTGATTGGGTTAAGCTCAGACAGATTGCTCAGTGCAGAGACATGATATGAATTCATAAGAGCCCTATGCATCCGTTGGGTGCCAGAGGATAATATATATATATATATATATATATATATATATATATATATATATATATATATATATATATATATATATATATATATATACTCTTTTATATGAATTTGTCTCAGCCATAAGATCATAGATCCAAAGGGAAATTCCTGTAATCATAGATATAACTGACCAGCCAAAGACTCAAACCTTTGAGTTGATGAAAATAGGAGTAAACACTTAACATAGTAGTAGCGTATCCGGCTATAAGGAGTGATAAGACTTGATTCCGACTGTGCTCTATTCAATCCTGTCGTATACTTAGAATGGAAATCACCCCCTCATTTCATCTGATTCGTAAATAACACTTAAAGGCTTAAGGCTTAAAGGTCGCCCATGAATGGCAGATGCAAGGTACAGCACAAAGTCCTTGAAAAGGACGAAGTATGATCATAATCAGTGCCCAAGTCACCTTGTCATCAAACTATGACCAGGGAGGGCCTGGGAATGACTGCTGATAACTCACCAGGTACACCTATAAGGTCACCAAAGACGACCATCTCCATGATCACAATGGTGGTGAAATAGCCGACACTACTGGAAACTATCGAGCTTGATAGTGAGTCTGGAACACCAGTCCAACAGATTCCCAGCCATTAATGTCTCCAGTAGGCTACCACAAGACTCGACCGTTTACGTTGATTTTATTACAAATACTCTTTTTTATTATTTGTCAAATAAGCAACAAATGTCATTTCATATAGATTTTGATATCAAGGGGGATGTCTGGCTCTCCCCATCCCTTGGGTGGGGTGAGGGAGAGTAGTCCGACGCTATTGAGAGGGGGTTCCATGTGTGTGCATGTCTACCTAAATATTTAGCAGTCATTTTTGACGTGTTGCACAGTGTATGTGCGTATATATATATATATATATATATATATATATATATATATATATATATATATATATATATATATGCAGTATGTATACATATATATATATATATATATATATATATATATATATATATATATATATATATATATATATATATATATATACATATATATATACAATATATATATACATATATATATATATATATATATATATATATATATATATATATATATATATATATATATATATATATATACATATATATATATTTATATATATATATATATATATATATATATATATATATATATATATATATATATATATATATATATATATATATATATATATATATATATATATATATATATATATATGTTTTTGTGTGTGTATATATATATATATATATATATATATATATATATATATATATATATATATATATATATATATGTATATATATGTATGTATATATGTACATATATATATATATATATATATATATATATATATATATATATATATATATATATATATATTAAAAATCTATTTTTGGGTGAGGTAGCCATGTCGTCCTGATGGAAGTTCCTTCATAGTAACTTGGTTATATTTAACTACAGTGATATATCCCAGAGAATTTTACTTAAGTTACCCAGAATTCTAACTCCTGGCGCAAATATCCCTGGCTTTCGCTTATAGGGATATCGCATAATATCGGAGGACGTATTCTTGACACGCTACATAGCTATCTGCACCCCAAATAGCGTTTACGCTTAGAGAGGGGAAAGTGGCAAGAATTGTAGAAGAGCCGTTATTAAGGCATTGCTTCTACTCCTACTACTGCTGAGCGCCAGTATGACATCACGTCCCGGCGCCATCTTGTCATTCTTTGTAGCATTAGCGAGGTGCTACAGATACAGTACTTTTGGGAGGGATTCATTCAGCCTTTGTAAAAAGAGGGTGGGTCCATCAGGACTACATGGCTACCTCACCCAAAAATATATTTTTCGCTTTGCTCAAAATCGGTTTTTTGGGCTCAGGCCATGTCGTCCTGATGGAAGTATACCAGAGCATTAATGTATCTGTGGATTTCGTATTAGTGCCAATAACCGCGAGATAAATTTTCCTTGGTCATCTAGACCTAGAGACACATGGTATTGCCATCATACACCATTTCAACTGATCATGGACTATGTCAGTGCTTCCTGCCCCCTACAGGGAAGAGTCATGGTAGACTCTAGGAAAAAACTCGATGATTGTACGTTCATATGAACAATCTAGCCAACAAACTTGTATACTGGTCTCATATACTTGTAAAACATAGTTTGTATTCTGAAGGGAACAAAGTATGTATTGACTACTAACACCTCCCCTGGTGTACTTGGTGTGTTGTAAGCAAGGTAGACAGATTTTCATTTATGTAGGAAAATTGTACAAGTCAGTAATACAATCAGATATATAGAATCAGTCATAATCAGGGATTGATACCTTATACAAAAAACACATAATTGTGAGGTTTGTTCGCTCAAGAACAGATATATTATTTGTTCAGAATATATTTTCAATATAAGAGGATAATAAATTGCTCTGGCACTTTTATTTTATTTAGAATTTTTGGGGCGAAAAGAGACGTAAAATTCAGAAATGTATTTATTGATAAACTATGGATGACAAGGATAAGGTGCATTTTATAATACAATATAAAATGAAAATTAGAAATATTGTGGAAAGCATAATTAAAATGATAATAACAGAAATACTTGTTTCATATGAAAAAGAAACGTGAAGCCACTTTGAGGAAATATTGTAATATTTCATGTTTCCTTATTTCTGTTGTTACAGTTCATAAACTCTTGCGTAGTTATACGCATAGCACATGTGTAAGTCTTTTATGCTTCTTTCACCTTTATATTTAGAACAGTTCTAGTGTCATTACTTTGACACTTCATTAAACATTTCACTCCATAGGGAGGGACCATGTACACCCTTCACTAAAAGTCCCAATTAGTGCACTGTTCTTCACAGTATTCAAGTGGGAGGTTTTAGAACACTACCTGCTGCCACCACGAAATACTTAATCTCTTGCACTTGCTTTGCGTAGTGTTTGAAGAAAACCCTGGACTACTTCCATCCAGTATAGGAGCAATTCATATTCTGAAAGAAATTTAGAGACGAAGCAATTTTTATCGGATCATGACTTGCGGGTGTGCTCTCTGGATCCGCTCTGCAAATGAAATAGGTGATTTTCACCCTTAATTGTTTCAAAGTTAATGTCGAACCTAAGGTTTCTCCCCTAAAAAGCTGTCCTCCCCTAAATTCTGAAGTTCTACGAAGATAGACCTTTAGGCATTCTACTGGACATAGAGATGCATCTTCCTTCAGAGGGCAGATTCTCCGGGGATCCCACTTTTTGGTGGGCAGCTCATTCATAGCGAGAAAGCGTTGGGTCAGGAAAGAGATTCAGTTATCCGCAGTCTTTGAACTGAATGTGGCCTTCATCCCTCGAAAGGGCCACTATTTCGCTAACTCTGGCTCCTGAGGCTGGTGCAAATAAGAATATAACTTTTTGAGTCAGATCCTTCACAGAGCAGTCTTCATTGTTCACGGTTGAGGCTAAATGAAGAACCTTATCCCAGGACCAAGAAATGGGCCTCGGGGGTGCTGCGGGCCGAAGCCAAGCACAGGCCTTAGGGATCTTATTGAAGATTTCATTAGAGAAGTCCACCTGGAAGGCATATAGCAAGGGTCTAGTCAAGGCAGATTTACACGTAGAGATCGTGTTGGCTGCTAAACCTTGTTCATGGAGATGAATAAAATATGATAAACAGAAATATGTTGAGATTTCTTTTGGTTTCTTTGCCTTGACAAAGGAAACCCATTTCTTCCAGGAAGAATCGTATTGTCTTCTGGTAGATTTCGACTTATATCCTTCTAAAAAGTTGATACTGTCCTTCAAGATCCCGAACCTTTTCTTGACTGTTAAGGCGAGAAAATCATGAGATGAAGGTTTTGGGTTTTTTGTGATGAAGCGGAGACAGTCGACTTCTGCACTTGTTGAGTCAGAACTGGATCCGGCAACGGGACCAGCTTCAGTCCCAGTTCCGTTATCAACGGGAACCAGATGCTGTTGGGCCACTTGTGAGCCACTATCGCTGCTGTTTCCTGAAAGGATCTCAGTCTGTTGAGTACCTTCAGCAGGAGGTTGGTTGGAGGGAACAGGTAAATCCTGGACCATCTGTTCCAATCTATGGACATCGCGTCTACTGCTTCCGCTAGAGGATCCTCGTACGGGGCTACATACCGGGGTAGCTTCTTGTTGTCGCTCATTGCGAAGAGGTCTATCTGCAGTCCTGGGACTTTGCGTAAGATGAAGGAGAATGATCTTGCGTCTAGGGACCATTCTGACTCTATCAGGGTGAGCCTGGATAGAGCGTCCGCCATCACATTGCGGAACCCTTGGAAGTGAACTGCTGATAAGTGCCATCTCTTCTTTTCTGCCAGGCGGAAGATGGCCAACATCACTTGGTTGATTTGGGGTGATCTCGAACCTTGTCGGTTTAGAGATCTCATTATCACTTCGCTGTCCAGGACCAGTCGAATGGGGATCAAGCAGCGAAGCTTCAGTTTCTTCAACGATGGAAAAACTACCATGGCTTACAGAATGTTGATTTGGAAGGTCCTGAAGAGGGAGGACCAGGTTACTTGGACTCTCCGTTGGTGAGAGTTGACTCTCAATCCTTCCTTTGAGGCATCCGTGTGAACGGTGACCGAGGGTGGAGGTGGTGGCAAGGGTACCTTCCTCTTTAGATTCTTAGCCTCCGACCATGGCTTGAGAAGTGATCGCAGATGAGTTGGTATCGATCTTGTTAGATCTCTTCGAGCGTTTGATGCGTATCTTCTCCAGACTCTTGATGCATCTTTTAATTGTGCTCTCAACACTGGGTCTGTCACTGAGGCAAACTGGAGAGAACCCAGAACCCTCTCTTGTTGCCGTCTTGATATCCTGTCGTATCGTAGAAGTCTCTTGACAGATCGCGCTACCTCTCTCCTCTTCTTTGATGGAATGGAGAGGCGGTGTGACTGTAAGTTCCATTGAACGCCCAGCCCTTGGAACTTTTGAGCTGGAGATAGTCGAGACTTTTCCAAGTTGATCTTGAATCCTAGATGTTCTAGGAACTGGATCACTTCCTTGGAGGCTTGCATGCATTCTGCTTCGGATGCTGCCCACACCAGCCAGTCGTCCAGGTAGGCGATCACCTGAACTCTCTTTGGGCGTAGTTGACGAGTGACTGCGTTTGCAAGCTTTGTGAATACCCTTGGGGCTATGTTTAGTCCGAAGGGCATGGCTCTGAAGACGTATTGTCTCTTTTGCAACCTGAATCCTAGGTAGGAGGAAACTTGTCAATTGGGTGGGACATGCCAATATGCGTCTGCCATGTCTATGGAGACTGTGTATGCCTGCTTGGGCAGTAAGGTCCTTATGTGTTGAAGAGTCAACATCCTGAACATGTGGTTCACTATGAACTTGTTGAGTGGTGACAAGTCCAGAATGACTCTGAGTTTTTCCAAGTCTTTCTTCGGAACACAAAACAGCCTTCCTTGGAACTTGATGGACTTTGCCATCCTTATGACTCTCTTGTCTAAGAGTTCTTGGACATATTCTTCCAGAATGGGGGTTGAGTGTTGGAAGAATTGAGGAAAAGCTGGTGGAGTTGTGTTCCAACTCCAATCCAGTCCGTTTTTTATCCGGCTGTGGGCCCAGGGATCAAAGGTCTAGTGATCCTTGGCTCCTTGGCCACGTCCACCCTTGTTGCCCCTACCTCTTGAGGAGCGTCTAGAGGAGCCTCGAAAGGAACCTCGAGACTTCGGCCGAAAGGTCGTGGATTGCCTTTCAAAGGCTGAGGTAAAAACTGGCGACTGTGTCGCTAGTTGCTGGGGTACCAATTGGTACGTGGTGGGTGGTTGTGCCACCGTCTGGGACACCTTGGCCACGGGAAGTTGTTGTTGTTGCTGTCTAGGTGGGTGAGAGGGCACTCTTGGTTTCTTAGTCTTCCTTTTGGGTTGGGGACCCTCATCTGGTGAAGACTTTCTCTTTGCCAACAAACTCCACTTTTGGAGAAGATTCCTATTCTCCGTGGCAGCTTTGTCGACAACCTCTTTGACCACTTCACTTGGGAAGAGGTCTTTTCCCCAGATATTGGAAGATATCAACTTTCTTAGTTTGTGCCTCACCGCACCGAGGTGAACACGAACTCTCTGCAAGCCCGCCTGGCTTTAATAAAATTGTACAGGTCTTTGGTGACTGTCGCCAAGTGAGCCTTGGCAAAGACCATGTACATGTCTGGGGTTGGAGAGACACTTGCCATTGTTTCCAGTCCAGTCTGAAGAGACATCGAGGCGGCAAGCCTTTCCTCCGTTGCCTTCTCCCTGCGCAGGTGGAAGTCTGACAACTTAGGAAGGTCTTCTCTGAACTGACGTCCGGCAATATTAGCCTCCAATTTCCCGACTGAGAAGGTACTAAAGACGTCCTTCCAGTCAGCATCATTTGATGGTAGGGTAAGGGAAAAGGCCTACAATCTTCGTGTGGGACAAAATTTTCCCACCTCGACTGCCTTTAAGGCCGCCTTAAACCCTTTTTCCATAAAGGGGATGGCACGGGTGGAAGAAGCAATGAAGGATGGATGCTTCTTGCTCAGAGCCGGCACTTTAGAACTAGTGAAGGCCCTCTCCTTCAGCGTGCTTGTAAACAAGGCTTAGGCTTTGCGGAGGTCAAGTATTATGACCTCTTTCGGCTCTGTCTACTCTTTCGAGGGAGGTTCCGTCCTCAGACGAACATAGCAGTCAGGGTAGGCCCCTTTACTGGGCCAGAATTCGACGTCTTCCACTGGGACTGTACCCAGCTTGTCAGAGAGGAAGATATTTCCTCCTGACTTGTGCATGTGCTCAGCATACCTCCAAGGGTTGACGTCCAAGAAAACAGTAAGGTCATTAACGTCTAGCTTTTTCGGAGCTAAACAAAAAGCTACGAGTTGGTGCATCTCTGTCCTAAGCGCAGATTCTTTCTCCGATGACTGCTTCTTCATATCCTGAAACATGGACAAGAGCTTATATTATCCAGTTGAGGGGCAGAGGAGGTCGAAGGGACGGGCTCTATCACTGGAGCTGAGGAAACCGAAACTATTTCAGTTCCTTCATCGTCGGACTCAGGAGGCAACACAGACTCCTGCTCCTGGTCCTCGGCTAGAAGGCTGCGTTCCGTGTATTCTGAAACAACGGATATGCTGTCTTCTAGCTGGATGTCCTTCATGGCATCCGAAACATCAAATTCTACAGGAATCTGGACGAGTGGAAACTCTGCCTGAGGTTGTGGGATGATTGCATCCGAAGATGCCCTGGGGAAAAGACAAGCCCTCATCCTTTCGTTAGGAAGGTATGGGCCAGTAGTATTCTTCTGATAACCTCTGACCCATTTACGCAGCTTCTCTCTTGCTGCATCCCTTGACTCTGTCGACTTTTGATCATCAAAAGCCTCAGTAACCAGATCTGAACAAATGTTACATACTGTGGGTCCCAATACTTTAAAAAACCCTTCGTCGCTGCGCAGTGCTGGTGCATCCTGCACATTCCGTGGCCGCAGAAGTTCTTGCTGCGGACGCTATAGAAGTGATTTCCACAATTGGGATGGTCCTCCTGTAAAAAAAGGAAAGGCAGATGAATATTCGGTGAATATCTCACAAATTCATTATGCAATGTTATGTATATTTTAGCTACGAAGGAAGAAGGAAAGACACCTACGTGTGTTTCCTGTTCGGCCAATTGCTATGACCTCTCTCAAAATTGAATTTCGGGGTATTTCTAAGATCGAAATATTATTAGAAGACCTTATCCTCAGGATATATAGAGGTGTAACATAACACCGTCTTCTAGAATTCAATATTGGGGACTGAATGTAGTGATCACTGAAAGTTAAAGAAAGAACTCACTTTCTTTATAATAAGTGGTCTCACAATACGCTGCCCATGAAACACATTGTAGGTTAGAAACTGTATGGGCTACCGTACAAAGTATACGGTGGTTTTCTTATTGCAGTATGATCAACATTGCAATTTTACTCACCGGTATACAGCCAAATACTGTAGGACATGACGGCATGTGCCGGCATTTTAGTTCCTGGGTTTAAGATAGAAGGTGTATTGCCTTCTGAGGGTAGTGGGCGGCAGACCGCCGTCTGTTGTAGGTTGCCGGTTGTTGTAGGTCGCCGGCTGCCGGGAGGCCGCCGACATCCGGCGGTCTCCGTCGGCCGGCGGAAAAAAATATGTCGTCAGACAATCGTTCGACCGGCTGCCGGCAGTCATCATAGCTGCCGGCCGCCAGCCGATGGGTCGCCGGCTGCCAGTGGGTCGCCAGCCATCGGCAACCCTTAACATCCGGCGGCAGTACAATCTGACAGCGGTCTGCAGTCCAGCCGGCTGCCGGCGATTGGGACCCAGGATACTAGTGGTAAGAGAGAGAGAAAACATGGATGCTGGGGGGGGGGGGTGCCTGTAAAGGTTCAGCCTTACAGCCTTCCATCTAAAATGAAGGTTCATATGGAAGTAGGAATGACACATTCGAGCTTCCATCCAACCATATCCCAACCGAACTCTGCCGGAAAGTTTATGGAAGGCAGACCAACAGAGGACTGAAGAACACTCGATAGGAGTGGTGAATCTCTGCCGGCAGCTGACAGGGAACCCGAGCCAATCCCACAAACTACCAACACTAGGGTCG
>NC_090750.1:24090662-24095662 GCF_036898095.1 Palaemon carinicauda
TTTTATGCTTCTTTCACCTTTATATTTAGAACAGTTCTAGTGTCATTACTTTGACACTTCATTAAACATTTCACTCCATAGGGAGGGACCATGTACACCCTTCACTAAAAGTCCCAATTAGTGCACTGTTCTTCACAGTATTCAAGTGGGAGGTTTTAGAACACTACCTGCTGCCACCACGAAATACTTAATCTCTTGCACTTGCTTTGCGTAGTGTTTGAAGAAAACCCTGGACTACTTCCATCCAGTATAGGAGCAATTCATATTCTGAAAGAAATTTAGAGACGAAGCAATTTTTCTCAGATCATGACCTGCGGGTGTGCTCTCTGGATCCGCTCTGCAAATGAAATAGGTGATTTTCACCCTTAATTGTTTCAAAGTTAATGTCGAACCTAAGGTTTCTCCCCTAAAAAGCTGTCCTCCCCCTAAATTCTGAAGTTCTACGAAGATAGACCTTTAGGCATTCTACTGGAAATAGAGATGCATCTTCCTTCAGAGGGCAGATTCTCCAGGGACCCCACTCTTTGGTGGGCAGCTCATTCATAGCGAGAAAGCGTTGAGTCAGGAGAGAGATTCAGTTCTCCGCAGTCTGTGAACTGAATGTGGCCTTCATCCCTTGAAAGGGCCACTATTTCGCTAACTCTGGCTCGTGAGGCTGGTGCAAATAAGAATATAACTTTTTGAGTCAGATCCTTCATAGAGCAGTCTTCATTGTTCAGGGTTGAGGCTAAATGAAGAACCTTATCCAAGGACCAAGAAATGGGCCTCGGGGGTGCTGCGGGCCGAAGCCAAGCACAGGCCTTAGGGATCTTATTGAAGATTTCATTAGAGAAGTCCACCTGGAAGGCATATAGCAAGGGTCTAGTCAAGGCAGATTTACACGTAGAAATCGTGTTGGGTGCTAAACCTTGTTCATGAAGATGAATAAAGAATGATAAACAGAAATATGTTGAGATTTCTTTTGGTTTCTTTGCCTTGACGAAGGAAACCCATTTCTTCCAGGAAGACTCGTATTGTCTTCTAGTAGATTTCGACTTATATCCTTCTAAAAAGTTGATACTGTCCCTCGAGATCCCGAACCTTTTCTTGACTGTTAAGGCGAGAAAATTATGAGATGAAGGTTTTGGGTTTTTTGTGATGAAGCGGAGACAGTCGACTTCTGCACTTGTTGAGTCAGAACTGGATCCGGCAACGGGACCAGCTTCAGTCGCAGTTCCGTTATCAACGGGAACCAGATACTGTTGGGCCACTTGTGAGCCACTATGGCTGCTGTTCCCTGAAAGGATCTCAGTCTGTTGAGGACCTTCAGCAGGAGGTTGGTTGGAGGGAACAGGTAAATCCTGGACCATCTGTTCCAATCTATGGACATCGCGTCTACTGCTTCCGCTAGAGGATCCTTGTACGGGGCTACATACCGGGGTAGCTTCTTGTTGTCGCTCATTGCGAAGAGGTCTATCTGCAGTCCTGGGACTTTGCGTAAGATGAAGGAGAATGATCTTGCGTCTAGGGACCATTCTGACTCTATCGGGGTGAGCCTGGATATAGCGTCCGCCGTCACATTGCGGAACCCTTGGAAGTGAACTGCTGATAAGTGCCATCTCTTCTTTTCCGCCAGGCGGAAGATGGCCAACATCACTTGGTTGATTTGGGGTGATCTCGAACCTTGCCGGTCTAGAGATCTCATTATCACTTCGCTGTCCAGGACCAGTCGAATGTGGATCAAGCAGCGAAGCTTCAGTTTCTTCAACGATGGAAAAACTGCCATGGCTTCCAGAATGTTGATGTGGAAGGTCCGGAAGAGGGAGGACCAGGTTACTTGGACTTTCCGTTGGTAAGAGTGGCCTCGCCATCCTTCCTTTGAGGCATCCGTGTGAACGGTGACCGAGGGTAGAGGTGGTGGCAAGGGTACCTTCCTCTTTAGATTCTTAGCCTCCGACCATGGCTTGAGAAGTGATCGCAGACGAGTTGGTATCGATCTTGTTAGATCTCTTCGAGCGTTTGATGTGTATCTTCTCCAGACTCTTAATGCATCTTTTAATTGTGCTCTCAACACTGGGTCTGTCACTGAGGCAAAATGGAGAGAACCCAGAACCCTCTCCTGTTGCCGTCTTGATATCCTGTCGTATCGTAGAAGTCTCTTGACAGATCGCGCTATCTCTCTCCTCTTCTTTGATGGAATGGAGAGGCGGTGTGACTGTAAGTTCCATTGAACGCCCAGCCCTTGGAACTTTTGAGCTGGAGATAGTCAAGACTTTTCCAAGTTGATCTTGAATCCTAGATGTTCTAGGAACTGGATCACTTCCTTGGAGGCTTGCATGCATTCTGCTTCGGATGCTGCCCACACCAGCCAGTCGTCCAGGTAGGCGATCACCTGAACTCTCTTTGGGCGTAGTTGACGAGTGACTGCGTTTGCAAGCTTTGTGAATACCCTTGGGGCTATGTTTAGTCCGAAGGGCATGGCTCTGAAGACGTATTGTCTCTTTTGCAGCCTGAATCCTAGGTAGGAGGAAACTTGTCAATTGGGTGGGACATGCCAATATGCGTCTGCCATGTCTATGGAGACTGTGTATGCCTGCTTGGGCAGTAAGGTCCTTATGTGTTGAAGAGTCAACATCCTGAACTTGTGGTTCACTATGAACTTGTTGAGTGGTGACAAGTCCAGAATGACTCTGAGTTTTTCCGAGTCTTTCTTCGGAACACAAAACAGCCTTCCTTGGAACTTGATGGACTTTGCCATCCTTATGACTCTCTTGTCTAAGAGTTCTTGGACATATTCTTCCAGAATGGGGGTTGAGTGTTGGAAGAATTGAGGAAAAGCTGGTGGAGTTGTGTTCCAACTCCAACCCAGTCCGTTTTTTATCCGGCTGTGGGCCCAGGGATCAAAGGTCCAGTGATCCTTGGCTCCTTGGCCACGTCCACCCTTGTTGCCCCTACCTCTTGAGGAGCATCTAGAGGAGCCTCGAAAGGAACCTCGAGACTTCGGCCGAAAGGTCGTGGATTGCCTTTCAAAGGCTGAGGTAAAAACTGGCGACTGTGTCGCTAGTTGCTGGGGTACCAATTGGTACATGGTGGGTGATTGTGCCACCGTCTGGGACACCGTGGCCACGGGAAGTTGTTGTTGTTGTTGTCTAGGTGGGTGAGAGGGCACTCTTGGTTTCTTAGTCTTCCTTTTGGGTTGGGGACCCTCATCTGGTGAAGACTTTCTCTTTGCCAACAAACCCCACTTTTGGAGAAGATTCCTATTCTCCGTGGCAGCTTTGTCGACAACCTCTTTGACCACTTCACTTGGGAAGAGGTCTTTTCCCCAGATATTGGAAGATATCAACTTTCTTGGTTTGTGCCTCACCGCAGCCGAGGTGAACACGAACTCTTTGCAAGCCCGCCTGGCTTTAATAAAATTGTACAGGTCTTTGGTGACTGTCGCCAAGTGAGCCTTGGCAAAGACCATGTATATGTCTGGGGTTGGAGAGACACTTGCCATTGTCTCTAGTCCAGTCTGAAGAGACATCGAGGCGGCAAGTCTTTCCTCCGTTGCCTTCTCCCTGCCCAAGTGGAAGTCTGACAAATTAGGAAGGTCTTCTCTGAACTGACGTCCGGCAATATCAGCCTCCAATTTACCGACTGAGAAGGTCCTTCCAGTCAGCATCATTTGATGGTAGGGTAAGGGAAAAGGCCTACAATCTTCGAGTGTGGGGCAAAATTTTCCCACCTTGACTGCCTTTAAGGCCGCCTTAAACCCTTTTTCCATAAAGGGGATGGCACGGGTGGAAGAAGCAATGAAGGATGGATGCTTCTTGCTCAGAGCTGGCACTTTAGAACTAGTGAAGGCCCTCTCCTTCAGCGTGCTTGTAAACAAGGCTTGGGCTTTGGGGAGGTCAAGTATTATGACCTCTTTCGGCTCTGTCTCCTCTTTCGCGGGAGGTTCCGTCCTCAGACGAACATAGCAGTCAGGGTAGGTCCCTTTACTGGGCCAGAATTTAACGTCTTCCACTAGGACTGTACCCAGCTTCTCAGAGAGGAAGATCTTTCCTCCTGACTTGTGCATGTGCTCAGCATACCTCCAAGGGTTGACGTCCGTGAAAACAGGAAAAGCTACGAGTTGGTGCATCTCTGTCCTAAGCGCAGCTTCTTTCTCCGTTGACTGCTTCTTCATATCCTGAAACATAGACAAGAGCTTATATTATCCAGTTGAGGGGCAGAGGAGGTCGAAGGGACGGGCTCTACCACTGGAGCTGAGGAAACCGAAACTATTTCGGTTCCTTCATCATCGGACTCAGGAGGCAACACAGACTCCTGCTCCTGGTCCTCGGCTAGAAGGCTGCGTTCCGTGTCTTTTGAAACAACGGACATGCTGTCTTCTAGCTGGATGTCCTTCATGGCATCCGAAACATCAAATTCTACAGGAATCTGGATGAGTGGAATCTCTGCCTGAGGTTGTGGGATGATTGCATCCAAAGATGCCCTAAGGAGAAAACAAGCCCTCATCCTTTCGTTAGGAAGGTATGGGCCAGTAGTATTCATCTGATAACCTCTGACCCATTTACGCAGCTTCTCTCTTGCTGCATCCTTTGACTCAGTCGACTTTTGATCATCAAAAGCCTCAGTAACCAGATCTGAACAAATGTCACATACCTGGGGGTCCCAATACTTTAGAAAACCCTTCGTCGCTGCGCAGTGCTCGTGCATCCTGTACATTCCGTGGCCGCAGAAGTTCTTGCTGCGGACGCTACAGAAGTGATTTCCACAATTGGGATGGTCCTCCTGTAAAGAAAGGAAAGGCAGATGAGTATTCGGTGAATATCTCACAAATTCATTATGCAATGTTATGTATATTTTAGCTTAGGATAGATAAGCTACAAAGGAAGAAGGAAAGACACCTACGTGTGTTTCCTGTTCGGCCAATTGCTATGACCTCTCTCAAAATTGAATTTTGGGGTATTTCTAAGATCGAAATATTATTAGAAGACCTTATCCTCAGGATATATAGAGGTGTAACATAA
>NC_090750.1:24108162-24113162 GCF_036898095.1 Palaemon carinicauda
TTGACTCTGGTAGTCCACGTAATATCATGGATTTGAGGACACATCATTTGTTGTTTTCGAACTTTCCAATAGAAAAATCCGGAGTGAGACTTTCGGGTATAGGAAATAATGAATTAAATGTAATAGGCGTAACTCATGTTCAGTTCAAGGTCGGTAAGCGCACGTTTGCCGATACATTTGTTGTTGTACAAAACATTGATATGTATCCAGCTGTAAATATAGGATACCCATCTATGGGCAATCAAAACATTATCTTAGCCCCTGCCAAGCACGGCGTGTATATCAAAGGAAAATTCTATAAGTCTTCTAATACCTTAAATTCAGTTTTGGATAAAAAGGAGACGACAAATGTAACCGTAACGTACGTTGAAGAACCAATAACTTGTCCCACTAATAAAGAAATAATATACGCAACCCAGCAGAATTCTCGTTCACCCATAATATCATCTATCGAGCCAAACGTACCTTCGAATTTAATAGTGCAAGTAAAGAAAACATTACCGGGATATGAAATATTAATCCTTTTCGACACTTTGAAAACTAACGGATTGTCTGTCACACAAGCTATTTATACAGTAGGCTCACATCAACAATGTAATATTGAAGTCTGTAATCATTTAAATACTACTTTAGTAATTCACAGAAATCAACATATCTTGGATGTAGAAGTTTATAAACATCGTATTCTTACCGTTGCTGAAATCAATCACGCTCAATCAGTTGCGGATGAATCCCTTTTGCAATCTATTAAAAATAAAATCAATAAAGACATTCAAGACGAAGAAATTCAGCAGAAAATTTTTGGACTTTTAACTGAATATCATGATGTTTTTCCCACTACGGATGGATCCTTAGGAAAAACAGATGTGATCGAGCATCAAATAAGGTTAAAGGACAAGCAGAAAATTATCTATGTACCCTCGTACAGACTCCCTATGAAATTCCAGAATGAAATAAATGATGAAGTAGGTAAAATGCTAGAAGAAGGAGTCATTAGGAAATCGAACAGCCATTATAATTTTCCATTAATAGTTGTACCGAAAAAAGATCGAACATGGCGTATCTGCGTAGACTTCCGTCGTCTAAACGAGGAGACGATCCCTGATCGATTCCCAGTGCCATGTACTGACGATATTTTGTCTTTGTTAGGTCAGAATAAATATTTTACCAGTTTGGACTTACTTAAAGGCTTTCACCAGATATCATTAGAAAAAGATAGTATCCCATACACAGCCTTCAGCACAGCCAGGGGACATTATGAATTTTTACGGATGCCTTTCGGTTTACGTTGTGCTTCCATAACATTTACAAGAATGATTAACATAGTGTTTGGAGACTTGCTAGGGGATATATTGCATGCCTATATGGACGTCCTTGTAATTTTTTCCAACACCTTAGAAGAACATCTACGTAAATTAGAACTAGTACTACAGAGACTAAGACAACATAACTTAAGGGTAAAGATTATTAAGTGTGAATTTTTCAAAACAGAATTAATATATTTGGATTTTATGGTGTCAAGCCAAAGTCTTAAAGTAGTCCATGATAAGGTGTCGGCTATCCGTAACTTTCCCATACCTACTAATGTCAAGGGAATACAGCAATTTCTGGGTTGTAGTGGATATTACAGGCGTTTTATACGCAATTATTCAATAATAGCTGCTCCCTTAACTGATCTTACGAAGAAGGGCGTAGATTTCATATGGTCTGAGCAGCATCAACAGGCGTAGTTCTCCTATCTAAAAATTTCCTGACTTCGGTAAGGAATTATTCATTGCAACAGACGCCTCAGACTTAGGAGTAGGTGGGGTATTGCTTCAGCAATATGATAAACAATTTTTCCCGAGAGCTTTTTATTCCCAAAAACTGAGAACTTCCGAAAGTAAGTATGCAGTAATAGAAAAGGAAGGGCTAGCTATTGTTAATTCACTAGTACATTTTAAGTTCATAATAGATGGTTATCCCGTTAAGGTTCTTACTGATCATAAACCACTAACCGACTTCTTTAAAGGCTTCAACCACAGCCCCAAACGAACTCGGTGGGATTTGATCATTCAAGACTTTGGCGCGAGAATCGGGTATTTACCTGGGAAAGCAAATATCATTGCAGATGCATTATCACGCAACCCCGTGTCATCTTGTACGGAGCCTTTAGCTGAATTGATAGATATATCAACATCCAAGCCTATTGTTAAAACGATATCTGAACAAGAAGATTTGGGCTGGAGTGCTGAATTATTACAGACTGAGCAAATAAAAGATCAGAAATTAGAAAAAATCATAAATGCTTTGAAAGGCAATCATAAGGAAAAAAATATATAAGATATAAGCAGCAGAACTATATAATCAAAGACAATATTCTGTGTAGGACCGTGACAAGGAAAACCCGCAATATACCACATGTAACTAACGACCAGGTAGTGGTACCAATCTCACTTATTTCCACTGTCCTGAATTGGTTGCATGCAAATCCATTGCATGGACACCCGGGCTTCTCATTAATGTTACAGAAAGCCAAATCATTGTTTTATTGGCATACGATGCTTACAGATATAAAAAAACACATAGCTAATTGTCGCACATGTCAGGAAAACAACAGGCATACGAAAACACCTGTCAGCCTAGGGGCTTATCCCATGCCCAATCAACCCTTTGAAAGGATACATTTAGATTTATTAACAGGATTTTACGAGTCAGACAGAGGAAATAAGCACCTCTCAGTAATTGTAGATGCTTTAACTCGATATACAGAACTAATAGCGCTTAAAACTAAAACTGTGATTGAATGCGCTAGGAAGTTTTTCGAGTGTTACATTTGTAAACATGGAATTCCACACATGATAATCTCAGACTCGGGTGGAGAATTTAATAATCACTTTCTTACCTCATTGTTTGAATTCCTTAGCATAAAGAAAATAAATACCATGATATATCACCCAGAGTCGAATGGGCTAGTGGAAAGAGCAAATAGGAGGGTTTTAAATATATTAAGAGTAACACTAGGGGGATCAGACCCCAACTGGGATATTGCAATACCTGCAGTACTGAGTACTCTGAATCATTCATATCATATATCAATTAAAATGTAACCGCACGAAGCATTGTATGGTACCCCAGTTAAAACGCCTTTCCATGTATTAACGCCTACAACTAGTCTAAAAAATCCTTTAAAAGAATGTATAAATGCAAGCTAAAGTCGTTTTGATATCCTTCGAAAGAATTTAGAAGAATCACAAATCATAATGAAAAGGAATCATGATAAAATAGCGAAGCCAACTAAAATATATACCGTGGGTGATAATGTATACATACAGGTAAATGTACGTAAAGGACTCAATTATAAACTAACACCTAAGTTTGAAGGCCCATTTAACATTTTGGAAACATTAACGGCCAATAGGTTTAGAGTTCAAAACGTATCCCAAACCACTGATGAGAGAATCGTACCATTGGCTCACATAAGAAATGAAAATAATAGGGAAAGAAGTGAGGGAAAAATTTTTATTTTTTTTATTACATTGTATGTTAAAAGTTTTTCTTCTTAATACAGGAGTAATTACATATATTTTTCTCGTTACAGGTTTCCAAGATGAATTTTTTGTTGTTGGGAGTGATATTGTTCACTCAGACATTTTTTTCATGTGGGATGAGCTCTAAAACTATAGTTGAAAGACAAGAAGACATTTTTATTACATCGAGTAACGTAGTTGTTGAAGTGCGAATGCAAGCAATTTTTCTCCCAGAGAATGATGTCACTAGCTTAAAAAGCGCCATTTCAAGTTTTGCTGTCTCATTAAATGAATTGCATAGAATACATTTTCCTTTTAATACAGAGAGTTCGCTTGCATTGACACTAAAAGTTGCAGAGATGCTATCTGAAGACTTGCAAAATAAGACTTACGAGACGGAATCTTTGGCTCGTGACCTTTTGATGTGGACTGTAGGACACGATAATCTTGAGAAACGTAACCCATTTATTTTTGCTGCACTAAACATCTTTGGTTCTATTGCAAGTTTAGGTTTAGGAATTTCCAATCGTCTTAGGATTAGTAATCAAAATAAGAAAATTGAGTTCTTGACTCATGAAGATGAATTGATTATGTCAGAACTAAGGAATCAGTTAGCTTCAATCAATCGAATTATGAGTTTAGTAAATTAACATTCTAGTAATATCAATCAGATTATGGAAGTACAGGATTTGCTGGCAACGTTAACGTATTATGATTCAAAAATAGATCACATACATAACAGAATTGCACATTTCATTGAGAAATCAAAAGATTATGTGGAAGCTATCACGTTAGCGACTAAAGGTGTACTGTCACCCCATTTGTTGCCAATAAAATACTTGAAGTTAACTGTGGAGAACGGACAGGAGAAACTAGGTTAGACGCACGTAGGTTAGAATTTTATTACAGCCTAATTACAGTAAGCGTTGAAAATCACAGGATTATGATTACATTTCCCTTTGATTCTTCTGATGACTGGCAATCTTACAGGATATCACCATTTCCGACTTTCATGACGAATCACTCAAATCCAGTAATATCCAGTTTGACAGGACACGTATTGATTTCCCCAGACAAGGAAACATATACGGTCATTAAAGACTTAAATCAATTAAGTCACTGTTCAGACGCAATGGATAGAAAAATATGTACAGCTGACTCATTTGAATTCCATAAAAACTTAATGGATTCATGCGAGTTAGGTATAGTGCTAGACGGTGCTCTCTCCCATACAAATGAAAATTGTCTGGATAAGCTTTATCCCTTTGACAATAATAAGTTCAATTGCAGACTGAACAACGCCTCGTGGATACGATACGACAAGGCCGGCTTCAATGTGTCATGCCCGGACGGATCCACGTCCTATTCCCAAATCTTCGTTGCAGCATATGGTTGTATCGGGACATCCCCTAATTCAATGGTGAAAGGAATCAAGACTATCATCAGAGAACGAGCCTACTTCACGAACTTCACATGGTCAACAACAATTCC
>NC_090750.1:24118162-24138162 GCF_036898095.1 Palaemon carinicauda
ATTGACATCGAAATGAAACCTATATCAACATATCAAAATATTTTTTTACATGAAGTTTCAACATTTGAAGTTCCACTGATTCACCTATTTTATAAGGACCATTCCAAAATTTGATCACAACTGGAATGAAACTTGTAGAATATTGCGTAACATAGAAACTTATATGATAAAATGTAATGCTGTTTGAGTTAACTATAAAGGGGGAACTATCCTGATCTTATTTCTCTTCTTATTCCAAGGGTCTGCCCTATCATCCTTGATTACATTTTTGAAGAAACCACCTGGAGCTAAGAACATCTTTGTCACACATAAAGAAATAAGATAAGAATAGTTTCCCCTTTATAGTTAACTTGATCAGCATTTTATCTTATCACGTAAGTTTCTATGTTACACAATATTCTACAAGTTTCATTCCAGTTGTGATCAAATTTTGGAATGGTCCAAATAAAATAGGTGAACCAGGGGAACTTCAGGTGTTAAAACTTGGCGTAAACGATATTTCAACATACTGATATAGGTTTCATTTCAATGTCATCATGTTACTTACCCTCTAAACATTACTATTTATCATTATTTACGTTTTTTATTCTAGTTTTAAAGTTTATTTTTTTACTACTGTGTTTCATTTCCTCATTAGGTTGCTTTCCCTATTACAGCCTTTGTGGTTGTAGCAGTTTTTTCCAGTTAGAGTTGTAGTTTGGAAACTGATAATAATAATAATAATAATAAAAATAATAATAATAATAATAATAATAATAATAATAATAATAATAATAATAATAATAATAATAATAATATTGACTTACCAGAATCCGGATACTGACATCTTATAGAGTCAGCCTTATACAGCAGCAAAACCAAACTACTAGAAATTGTCAATGATTTATGGTATGACCAAATGATAACCGATTTGTAAACTGAGTAGTAATGAAACTAGCCTTCAAATGTTTATTATATAGACAGATTACATATCTGTCTTTATACTTTCAAAACTTTGGTGTGACCATCTTGCCATTTGCCCTTGTCATAAACATTACTACGCAGACATTCAAATCAAGAGTAACTCCCAGGTAAATGCCATTGGCAGTGATAGGATCACCCATGAGGAATGAAATAAAGAGAATTGTAACATATAAATACGGAGCAAAAATAGTATCATATCTTAAATGATTATTTGCAACAAAGGCATTCATTACCTTGCATGAAAGGTGTCACTGAGGAATTCATCTTTTAGTCAAACGATCTTTAATCACGCATTCCACTCTGCACTGTGCATTCTTCCTTTTTACCAGACGGCAGTTGTAAATTCATGATATGAATGACTTTCAACCCTCGTTTACACAGTGGGTAGAAGAATAATGCCAAATACTCTGAAAATTCCAGTAAGGGTGAAATACATGTAAGCCCATTTTTTGTGCACTGAATAGTCAACCATACTTTAATACTATTTTCGTTTTTGGTCAAACCAGCTCCGGGTGTTTTCCTGAGCACTGTTAAGTTTAGGTTCTTTATAGATAAGAATTTATTGTATCCTGGAAATTTATAACCCGGCCGTTTTAAATGCGATTAACGTTATCGAAACTGTTAAAACAAAAATTCATTATAAAGGAATTAATGAACTATAGTAAAGCCAATCTGTCGTGGCCTCTGAGATGATTTCTGACCACTGTATGGCGTACTCGTGTCAAAACAATTCAACCAATCTAAGGAAAAAAGAACGTAGTACTTAGACACGACCCATCCAAACAAGGCCAATATATAGAGGCCGGTCGGACAGGGGATTACCCATGACTCACCCTTCAGGACTCGTCAAGCTTGCCACAATCAAGGCGTTCGCCACAATTGACCCTGCCCAGTCATACAAAACCTTTCGTAGCGGTCAGTTACCTTGTTACAACCAAAGCTATATTGTCTCTATTTACAACGGAAGCAGTCACTTAACCGACAATGCCAAATAACTGTTCTGTTTATGGATGTCTGAATACCAAGAGAAAAACAAAAGGCAATGGTATTAAGTATTTTACGTTTCCTAGAGACAAAATATATATTGGCCTTGCATCCAAACTGATTGAAACTGATAAAGCGTAGATCCAGTCTCTCTCTCTCTCTCTCTCTCTCTCTCTCTCTCTCTCTCTCTCTCTCTCTCTCTCTCTCTCTCTCTCTCTCTCTCTCTGTTATTCTTGTCGAACACATATATTTCATGAGGTAAGGTTTCCTTTTCTATAATGATAATTGGAACCAACACTTTTCTTTTTTTCGAAATTATAATCCCTGGTGAGTTTGAAATCTTGAAGGTCACAAGGGTAAATTTATCAGGCAAAGATCAGTGAGCCATATTTCATAACCAGAATGGTTGATCTTGGAGTATAAAATGGAGTGCGTAAGACTACATAAGCTATCAAATTTGAGCGATTGGAAACTTGAGTATACAGTGTGTACAAGTATCTCACAATGAAGATGAACACCGGCCCTTTTACTGATGTAACTAAAGCATGTATCCACACGTTTGAAGCCACTAATGTTATTGAAATAATAGTTCCTCGAATGTTCACACAAGAGGAATGTGGAAAACCTAAATTTCAAGAAAGAACAAAGTATCCTCCTGCTCTCGACGACTTCAACAAATATGTTTAAGAAGAACAGTGTTAAACTTTTAAGCACGAAGGGAAATCCCCACCTTCGAAAAAATACTGGTGGAAGGTGGAGAAAACATTGCATTCAATGGATGCAAAGAATCTCTAAGGAAAGTCTACATAATATAAATATATATATATATATATATATATATATATATATATATATATATATATATATATATATATATATATATATATATATATATACGCACACATTAAATTGACCTTTCCTTTAGGAAATCATAATCTTATAAACTGAAAGACCATTGATTGACAGATGTGACCCGAATACCACCAAGCACGGAAATATCGGTAGTGAAAGATAAGTATCTGACATGGGCAGAACAATTAAAATAATTTAAAAAGACTTTTCTTTAAATAACTCTTTCAAGCTCATTATAAGCATGGTTTATGCTTAGATGTCATATTTCGATATATATATATATATATATATATATATATATATATATATATATATATATATATATATATATATATATATATATATATATATATATATTTATATATATATATATATATATATATATATATATATATATATATATATATATATATATATATAAATATATATATATATATATATATATATATATATATATATATATATATATATATATATATATATATAGATAGATAGATAGATAGATAGATAGATAGAGAGGTAGATATATACACACACGTATACATATATATTTATATACATATATATATATATATATATATATATATATATATATATATATATATATATATATATATATATATATGCGTAAAAATCACCGGAAAACGTGATGCTCGGATGCAGAAGAACCACAGGGAAAATGAAAATACGAAATATACGCTTAAGTCCTGACTAGTTTCGTGATACTTCTTCAGAGGACTGGTTATTGAAAGAGGTATTTTCATTTTCCCTGTGGTTCTTCTGCACACACACATATATATATATATATATATATATATATATATATATATATATATATATATATAAATATATATATATATATATATATATATATATAATATATATATATATATATATATATATATATATATATATTTATATATATATATATATATATATATATATATATATATATATATATATATATATATATATATATATATATATATATATATATATATATATATATGTATATATACATATATATATATATATATATATATATATACATATATATATATATATTATATATATATATATATGTATATATATATATATATATATATATATATATATAAGATGATGTTATTTAAGGTGATCTTATCCCAGCAAGTAGAGTTGTAAAGAAAGGGTGAGGGAAAATAGGATACTTATCCCTGTATTACTGTTAATCTCTTAATCTGGTTATATTGTTGCTTTCAAAAGTTTTCAACTTGTCTCTAAAGAAAGCTTCTTTCAAGGAAAAATGAACTAAGTGTTTACTCTAGGACACGATAAGTTCTGGGAAAAAACACACAGAAGGTCTATGGGTGTCATGGAATACGTCAAACTCCAAATCTATTAAGTGAATAAAGTTGATGAAATATGCATCCAGTGTTACCCGGAGAAGACAAACACACCAGAACACTGTATGTAGTTTGTACAAGATCATTACTTCTCTGAAGTGTCTGGCATATCAAATAAAACCTTTGAGGACTGGTGTAAACCACGTAGGAAATAGAGCCCACATTTCCAATTCTGGAATCTGGTGCTGGACATATTCACACAGATCAGCGTCTTCAAAGAAAGGTGACTTCAATATGTATTCTGAAACACTTAAAGGGTCGATGACTTACTTCTTTGCAAATGAAAATATCAAATATGTGTGACAGATCCCAATTTACCTTAGAGATATGAAGCCAATTGATCAACTACATTAAATTTGATAAAGGAACTTCATCCTCCATAAGTTCAGAAGAGAATTCTCTGCCTAAGCGATCAATTAAAATAACGAGAAGAATATCATAGTGATCAAAGGTGACGGAGAAGTAGTAGGGTTGGCAGAAGATGCCTCAGCGCTTCATGGATGGATGCTTGCTGGACCTAATGTTATTAGTTTAATAGATGGATACGATGTTCTGTTTGATATGAAATATGCCACCAACCTCAGTAGACACCATGAGCAGAGAATGGGTGCCGAGAAATCTTTTTTTTTTTTTTTTTTTTTTTGAAAAGGTGAAATCAATCTGAAGTTTTGCAGGAGATCGGTAACCCATTTAAAGAGGAATCAGCTGTCCTGCTAGTGATAGACACAAAAAACATTACAGACAACAACTCTAGCTGAAATGTTTGCTACACATCACCGGTGGGGCAAAGAACAGTTCATATCATTTGTGTTAGGGCTTAGGGATGAAGATTACAGTCTCTTCTACAATCCAATCAATAAAACCCAATTCCTTTCTTCACAGAAGAACAGGCTGAGAAGATTTATAAGGAGAAAATCATCAAAGAGAACATCAGTAGTCCTCAAGACTGTTCATGTTTTATCAGGACACACAATATGACTTACAAGAATTCTTTAAATACGATAATCAGTCACCCCTTGCATCTCTCAGTGACTGTGTCTAGCGTCATACATGTCAGAAATAAAAACTAGTTGAAATTGGCCAAGTGCGCATCCCAGACAGAAAACCAAAAGCGTATGCAATCATCAATGATGGGTCAACACTTATTAATGCCTTCCTCCGAGTACTTCAAAGAAATTTCATGACTATGCTTAGGAATGGATCAACCCAAAGCTGTAATAGAATTATGCTAAGTACGAGTGGGTGGATGTAGTCTTTTATGCATATATGAGTAAAGTCTGAAATCTGAGATGAGGTTGAGAAGAGGACAAAGAATCATAAGAAGTTCCTTCATGAGAGAAACAACAAGACCGAGATATTTCCCTTCATTGTGGAGAATATGTGAGAAGGAGAGACGACAAGTACAATGATCATCACAAAAGAAGAAGAAGCCATTAGTAACACAATATAGTCTTTGGAAGCAATGACTGATGGGAGATAGTCTATTATCATTAAGGACAATGACACTGATGTGTTACCATAATTGTAGGAAAAACATATTGAGAAAATGTGGATTATCTTTGGCCAAGGAGTCAAGATTAGACGGATTCCACTCCACGACGTAGTTTCTACAATAGGACTTGAGAAAGTTAGAGGGATCACATACTTTCATGCGTTCATTGGATGTGATTTAATGTCTGCCACCCATGAGAAAGGGCAGAAATCTGCAGGGGAGACTTGGAACGCATTTGATGATGTTTCTGAAACATTCACTAATCTCAGCTAGAATCCAACAGTGATTCATGATCTTGACCTGCAAAGGCTGTACAATGATTATCCTCATGTTATTATTATTATTATTATTATTATTATTATTATTATTATTATTATTATTATTACGTAAAATTCCCTTTTATTATGTAGAACTTAATGTACGTTAGAAATTAGAATGGGTTTTACCTGTTGTTTTTGCGGGGTCTAGGTGAATTTGTCTAGAATATTTTGCCTAAAATTGAATTTACCTAAAACTATTTGCATAAAACAGTTAGTCTAAAACAACTTATCTGAAGTACAATACATCTACTACGAGCAAATTAATCATAAATACAGTTTGTCTAAAATTAATTTCTATTAGCCGTATATATATATATATATATATATATATATATATATATATATATATATATATATATATATATATATATACATATATATATATATATATATATATATATATATATATATATATATATATATACATATATACATATATATATATATATATATATATATATATATATATATATATATATACATTTATATTTATTTATATATATATATATACATTTATATTTATTTATACATATATATATATATATATATATATATATGTATATATGTATATATATATATATATATATATATATATATATATATGTATATATATATATATATATATATATATATATACATATATATACATATATATATATATATATATATATATATATATATATATATATATATATATATATATACAGTACATATATATATATATATATATATATATATATATATATATATATATATATATATATATATATATATATATATATATATACAGTACACACACACACATATATATATATATATATATATATATATATATATATATATATATATATATATATATATATATATATATATATATATATATATATATATATACAGTAAACACACACATATATATATATATATATATATATACAGTAAACACACACATATATATATATATATATATATATATATATATATATATATATATATATATATATATATATATATATATACATATATATATATATATATATATATATATATATATATATATATATATATATATATATATATATGATAACCGTACAGTTTCTTCCTTGTCTAATATTTACTGAGAAAACTTGTTAACAATGGAAAGGAATAGTTGCGTACTTTATTTTGCTGCCGAGTATGAATAGTTATTTGCTCTGATATGGAACAGGAGTAGGTATATACGGCTGGTACAAATAAATTTAGACTACTTTCTTTCAGATGAATTTTACTTTAGACAAATTGTATCAGACAAAGTGTTTTAGACAAATTGTTTTACATAGATTATATTTTACACAGATTGTTTTAGAAAATCTAGCCATTTCTATACCATTTTATGTTTTTACCAAAATCTTAATATGGTTGAGCTGAAGCAAAATGCGACTGTATGTAAATTTTAAAGCAATAATGTTCTTTACGAATAGTCAGTTCCTAAGGGTCAGAGTTAACACATGGAGTTACGAACCCCATTAAAAAATCAGTTGAGAAAAAGAAACCGGGGGGCATGGTCTAGCAGCGTCAAGGTTGCCAATTTAGTTGGGTACTATTGTCGCTTGCAAGGAAACACTCTCAGCTAACTCCGCCCATCTCCTCTGGTAACATTAAAAAAAGAATAATTTTAAGTCTAGAATCTTCATGCATCTTCCAACCATGTGGAAACATTTTGCAATCCCTAGCGGTGCGTCAAACAGCATACCTTTTAACAACATTACATAAGACTTTGCAACAAAACTACGTGAAATGAACATTTAATTCTTTAAAATAACGTAAATTTACATAGATGGAACTGAATAGAAATACAATTAAAGGAATGATGATAATCTTATGTAATTTACAAACTTTTACTTCATCCTACATGAGTGGAACTCACTTTAAAAGCTGTCTATAAATCTCTTAAATACACAAATAAAATATGTGAATAAAATAATCTATTCTTATGTAGAGCAGCTTATTAAGAATTTTTACGAAGCTGGTCTAGTGTAGAGTAAATATCCTATTTATTTCATTTGTCTATTTAAGAGGTGTATATTCAGCTCATTGGGTGACGTCCTCTCCTCTAGGTTTAAAGAATTTTATGTAAATTACATAGGACTTTCGTCTTTCAATTAGGTGTATTTTTCATTCAAGTCAGTATATGTAAATTTACATTATTTATGAGGATTAACTTTTTTATTTTACATATTTTCTTACGAAGTCTTATGTAAATTCATTCTAGGTATGTT
Source organism: Palaemon carinicauda (assembly GCF_036898095.1). Lineage (NCBI taxonomy): Eukaryota > Metazoa > Arthropoda > Malacostraca > Decapoda > Palaemonidae > Palaemon > Palaemon carinicauda. Next base: position 24,126,414 of record NC_090750.1, read on the forward strand.
GTATCACATATGAGGTTTGAACACGAGGTTTGTAATTTCTTTTTTTTTTCCTTTTTTCTTTACAAGGTATTACATCACGTTTATATTTCCACGAGGCTAGAATGTTCTTGAAAATCCGAAAGTTAATTTTATTTTTTTTTTATAGTTTCGAGGGGGGAGGTGGACGGAGTTAGCTGAGAGAGGGTTACCTCTCAAGCAAGGTTTGTTCCCGTTTATTTTTGTAAGTTGGCAGCTTTGACTCCGCTAGAGCCTGTCACCAAGCTACAAGAATGAACTATTAGAATCATCTAGAAGTTTTAAGACAATATATATGTGTCCCTAGGAAATCATGAGCAGCAGAAGAGATCCAGCTTATCCCTTTGAAAGAGCCAACATCCTCTCTCCTCTCAAGAGCATCGAGTGTGTGCTCTCTCAAAAGTAATTAAGTTTTATGCAACATATATCGTGTGTAGTGTTTTAAAATGTGATAAATCCATTGAATGTGATTTCAAGTTATTGTGTTAATGTAAGTACTGGTATTATATAAATTTTTGTAACTGGCCCTGCGAGAATTACGTTAAAACAGTGAAGTGTATTTATATTGCTTATATGTTCGGAAACCTCGTGTGAACTAAAACACCGAAGTGTATAGGTTACTTTTATGTAAATTTCATTAAGGATTTAATCATTAGAGTGTTAAAGTGTTAACTATTTTCATTGATTATCAAAATTAAATATTTATATAAATTAATTTCCAGTGAAACAAACGATTCTATAAATTCTTTTGTCTCAGTCTAAGGTTTTGTTCAGATTTAATATTTAATGTAATTTAATTTTGATGTTAATACATTTTGCATTAGAGTCTTATTTTTTTATAGAATATATTTATTCTTGTAAAATATGTATTATTTTGATCACCAATATCTTTTGATATACCTTGCTTGTAATCCCTGATTAAGAATCGAAGTAAGAGGTAGTTTTGAATATTTCAAGTGAAATAATTAGAACAAAAAATAACAGAACATAAACTATTTGTTTAAAAGTATGAGTTAAAGGAGAAGTTTAAACTTTTAATGGACAAAAGGAGTCTAGTTTGAGTGAAAATGTTTCACATTGACCCTAAAGACCATTTATGCTCAAGATTTGCTATAAAATCATGAATATAATGTGATATTCTTATCATTTGATCTGTTGATTGTCTAGATCAGCAATCAATCACTTATACAATACTTCTTCTTGTCTCTTGATTTCATATAATGATTTTGGTCAAGTTATTGAATATTCTTCTAATCATATTAATAGAATAATATCTCAAAATACTAGATGTGATGATGTGAACGGAATATGTAATGGAAGATGAAATAACATTGGAAGGAGAAAGGATTAATTAGGTGGAGGGAATCATTTGGCTAAGTTAAGTAAAATTTGAACATAAAATCTCCTGAAAGTACATATAATAATCAGACTATATATCAGTTTAGTGTGATCGGTGTTACTGCATGGACATGAGTAGTGGTATGAAATGAAACAAAACCCAACAGATTTTGTGGATTTGAGCATAAAGGAAGGCGAATAGCTGGACAGGATTAGAACTGAAACTATAATAGAGAGTACTTGAGTACCATATGTGAATGAGATCATGGTGAGGGGTAGATGGAGATAATTTGGGCATGCTTTTCGCACTCACCAAGAGATAATAGTTCACCAAACTTTAAACTGGGCTCCATAAGGCATTAGAAGAGTTGGAATATTCAGGCCTACATGGCTGAGGACTATGAAGCGTGAAGTAGATGATGAAGGGCGAAGTATTGATTTAAAAGTTCAAGATAGACACGACTGGCAGAATTTAACCGAGGCCCTTTGCATCAATAGCTGTATTAGGAGATGATGATGATGATGAAAATGTTATGCAACTGCATTGGGTGTAATCCATATATATATATATATATATATATATATATATATATATATATATATATATATATATATATATATATATACACATATATATATATATATATATATATATATATATATATATATATATATATATATATATATATATATATATATATATATATATATATATATATATATATATATATATGCATATATATATATATATATATATATATATATATATATATATATATATATATATATATATATATATATATATATATCTTACAACACTGGTCTACATATGACTAGAATATCTTATTCACGTATTTATGTATTTAAGAGATGTATAGCCAGCTCATAAAGTGAGTTCCACTCATTTAGGATTAAGTAAATCCATGTAAATTACAAAAGATTCTCGTCATTCCTTTAATTGTATTTTCATTCAGTTCCGTGTATGTAAATTTACGTTATATAAAAGAATTAAATGTTAATTTCACGTAGTTTTGTTACAAATTATTATGTAAGCTTCATAAAACATATGCTGTGTGACACACAAGCTAGGGATTGCATCATGTTTCCACAGGGTTGAAGATGCCTGAAGATTCTAGACATAAAAATTATTCTTGTTTTAAAGTTAAGAGAGGAGGCGGAGGGCCTAGAAAAGCATAAGACCCAAAGAGATCCAGCCTGATCCCGAAAGACCCAATGTCTGACTATCCTCTCGCCAGCACCCCTTCAGCCATCCAAAGATTTTCCTCTTCAATGTGCATAGTATTTCCTCTCAAACAGGAATAGTGATTTCTCTGTTACTTATACCCTATATTGTATATATATATATATATATATATATATATATATATATATATATATATATATATATATATATATATATATATATATATATATATATATATATATATATATATGTAATATTATTGCTATATATTTCTAAATTATTTAAGTTTTATAGATGTATAAGGTTAAATATACTGTAGACTTATTGTTTACTAGTTTGTCTTTTCACTGGTGGTTTTGTTAGTTTTTATAATGGACTAACGGCTGTTTTATATTTTCAAGTGGTGTGGATTACGTGGCTGCGCTCATGCGTGAACGGAGTTTTGGAGGGGCTTTTTTTGAGGATGGTTCCTCAGTGTGTTTCTGAGCCTCCAACCTTGTAGGGCACGACATTTGTGATTGGATCTATATTATTCCACGCCTTTGCAGAGCCACATTGTGAAGCTCTTGAGCTTGTTTTGGATATCCTTTCTCTGCAGCGAGGACATTTCATCCTACATTCTGTGTACTGCCCTTGGTTCAGTAAAAGCCAAGGGGACCTCTCTGTCCCAAGGTAATAATATTTATACCTATTTAAGTATCGTGATCACGACCTGTCAGCTGACGTCATTAGTGGAGCTTGTGAAAGCCTTTTCAATCAAACCAGCCATCGTCCACTAGATAGGGATATTTAGTTTGTATTTGTTAGGATGTTCTCACTTTTCGTTGGCCTTCTCCTTTCTGGACCCTCTCACCATTTAGTATGCATGTGTTGATGACCTTTCTGTAATTGTGTAATTGTTTTCTTTTACAGGGAGTTAAGATTGAGTGTGTATCATTTATTAATGTATTATTGTGGTTCAGGTGTTATTTCTGTCTAGTTATTATGTATTAAAATTAAGGAAATTTTTGTGGTATTTTCTTTGTCTCCTTGAGTTGACTTTGCACTCGTATTGATGTTTGGTTACTATTCCACCTTTAGTGGACTTAGTACTGTATGATGGTGAATACTATTTGATAAGTGTAGTGTTTTGAGTGGTGGTCAAAGCCGGCCATCACAAGTGGCGACCGTGACAGGATATTTCGTTCCTGAGTATTCACCTGTGTTTGTGCAAAGTTAATTCTTGGGGTAATTTTGTTTTCAGGCAGTGTATTTTCACCTCCTCGGTGTTGTTTTATGTAAATTTAGTGTTTTGGGTGAATAAGTGATCATGGCTGTTAACGTATTCGAACTCCTTAGAGGAGAGGGGTGGCAAGAGAGGTTGGCAGAGTTAAATAGGGAAGACTTGGAAATTGTAGCAGAGCATTTTGAATTGGAATATGATGTGTCCATTAGAAAGGGTGTATTGCTATTGCACATTTATGATTATGTTAAAACTGTAAAGACAAGTGGGGAACAAGAGGTGAAACCTGATAATGTAGTGTCAGTAGAAATTTTGGATAGGCAAATTGCATTGAGACAAATGGAATTTGAAATGGAAAAGTTTAAGGCAGGGGAAAGAGAAAAGGAGAGGCTGCATGAGATTGCTATGAGAAACCCAGTTTCTTTTTCCCCCGCCCATTCCCCAAATAGGTTAGTAACGCCTGCTATTGATTTAGCGCAGGCTCTCAAATTTGTACCTAAATTTGAAGAGAATAATGTAGCAGAGTTTTTTGTGTCATTTGAGAGGATTGCAGCAAGGTTGGAGTGGCCCCAAGAGTATTGGACCACTCTTATACAAAGTAAATTGGTTGGAAGAGCTCAGAGGGTATAATAATAATAATAATAATAATAATAATAATAATAATAATAATAATAATAATAATAATTCCTTTATTCCATAAAACAATGGGTATTCTGTTACATAAAGAATGTATTTACATTGGAAGGTTCTTAAATAGTAATGACCTATTAAAATACATTTAGGATAGTATTTTACTACGATCTAAAATCCATAAATTATATATTACGTCTGCAATAAAACTATTTAAAATTCCACATTAAAAATAAGAATTTACGTACAAATTAGCTATATTTAGTAAATTAGGATGTTTCTAAGACAAGTCCAAAACACATGATGTATAAAAATTCAAGAACGTTGTAGTGTCTAAAAAGGTAAAATTTTGTTTACATACGGTCAATAATGAATATATACATACAGTAGATAAATACACACGCACATATAAATACATTTTGTCTGAAAATGGTGACAATAAATGTCCTCACTGCTAATAAAAATACAGTAATAAAATTAAATTAAATTTTCAGTTTATCACCTTTCATCCATACATTACAAACTGCAAACTAGTCACTTAAAAGTAACCAATGTGTTGCACACTTCAACCAGAATATTATAATCCTTGCTGGCTCGCAAATAAGAATGATTTCAATTTCTTTTTAAAAACAGGTAAATTTCCACATTCCCTAATATCCACAGGCAGTGCGTTCCATAACCTAGGTCCCCTGACTGAAGTTTCCCTATCAGCTATTGCTGTTCGCCTACTTGGAACCATCAGATTGCTGCTCTGCCTAGTTTGACGAGATCTCGTCTGCTCGATGGTTTCCAATCTTAATATTCTTTGGGGTATATGTTCATGCAATATTTTATGAATAAAAATACAAACATCATAATTTTTTTATTTTCTATCTTTAACCATTCCAGTTTTCTAATATACGGTGAGGCATGATCATATTTTTTCCCATAACCTGAGGCGACTTTCGATGCAAAATTTTGAATCTTCTCTATTTTTTGAGAGTTTAAATTTGAACATCCATTCCATATCGTGGAGCAATAGGATACTATGCTTATTGCTAATGCTTCAACAACTAATTTTCTGCTCGCCTCATCAATATGACCTTTATTTCTATTTATGAAATACAGCACTCCCTTAGCTCTGCTATATATCTTTTCTACAAGATTATCAAAAGTAAAGAATCTATCAATAATTACACCAAGATTTTTTACGCTTTCACTTGGTTTGATGTTGTTATTTACTTTAATTGAAATATTGTTCGGCAGTCGGTTAATATATTGACGAGATCCTATAAACAAAAATTGAGTTTTATTGGCATTCATTTTTAAGCCATTTTCAGAAAAATATTTGTTTACTTTTATTAAATTTCTTTCAGCTCGATTGAGAATTTCTGCTACGTTATCGATCATACCGGAGTGAAGAAATTGCGCATCATCAGCATATTGGACTAACATGTCAGAGTCATTTATACCAACAAGGTCATTTACGTAAATATTAAATAGAATTGGTCCAAGAATCGAGCCTTGTGGTACTCCATATTCCACTTTATGTCTGCTTGAGATGTATCGCTGGAGGAAGTATCTATCAGCAGATTATGAGAGTGTAAAGGCTATTGTCTTGAAGGCCTATGAGTTAGTCCCTGAAGCTTATAGGCAACGCTTCCGGAACTTAGAAAAATGTAGGGAACAAACTTTTGTTGAATTTGCCAGGGCGAAGGAACAGTATGCTAGCGATTGGTTCAAGTCCAAGGAGGTGGGAGATTTTGAGAGATTGAAAGAGTTAATGTTGGTGGAGGAGTTTAAGAGGTGTGTCCCAGATAAACTGAAGGTCCACCTCGAAGAGTTAAAACTCGAGACCGTTCAGGAGGTAGCCATCGCTAGTGACGAATATTGCTTGTCTCATAAGAGTGAGTTAGGGGGAGTAACGACAAATGTGAAGTCTAGTTGGGTTAAGATGGGTAGGAATAATAATAATGCTAATCCGAATAATAATGCTAAGGTGTTTAATAGAAATAATCAGGGAAGTAATAATAATCAGGGTAATGCTAATAATAATTTTTCTCCTAACAGAGGCAATAGGCCAAATATATACAATCCAGAGAAATTGAAAACATTGACGTGCTTCTTTTGCAATAAGAAGGGGCACGTAAAGAGTATGTGTTATGCGTTTAGAAAATCTCAAAATGCTAATGTTAGGCCAGTGATGGGTGTGGAAGAGAGAGAGAGAGAACCTACCCCAACAACATCCGCTGATCAATGACTACCTGGTTGTTTTGACAGATATTTGTCTTTCGGTAGTGTCTCCTTCGTCAATTCGTCCGAGAAAAGACGAGTGCGTATTTTGCGTGATACCGGTGCAGCTCAGTCTTTGATTCTAAGGGAGGCATTACCTTGTAATTTTGTACCCAAAAGTGGGGAATTTGTGTTATTGGCTGGTTTTCCTGATTCCGTAAAGTCATATGCTATTGAAAATTTTAATCTAATCTGCCCTTCCTTTGCAGGGAATTTGAAATTGGCCATAGTTGATAAATTCCCGGTTAAGGAGGTTGATGTTGTGTTAGGGAATGATGTGGCTATGAAGAATAATAATTGTCCGATATTGATAAACCATGATAGTGAAGTAGCAGCAGTTACTCGTTCTAGTGCTAGAATTGTTGACGCTGCAGAGTCAACAATTGATGTAGATTTAAGTAGTTTAGATCGTAGTGATAGCCTAGCTGTAGATCTTGGAATGTTAACGGACAAGTTAAATTGGACTACTGAAGAGCTAATCAAAGCCCAGAAAAAGGAGTTTCGGGAACTCCCTATCGAGTCAGGGGAGGTGTCTGATATGACTGGTCCCAAATTTAAGATAATTAATAATATTTTATATAGGTTGAGTAGGCCTATGGGGGTGGATAATGTTGATTATGAAATTGTGAAACAGATAATGGTTCCTTTTGGTTACAGGAAGGAGTTAATGTCATTGGCGCACGAAAGTGGTCTGGCCGGCCATTTTGGAATTCATAAAACTTCTTGCAAATTGTTAGGGAATTATTATTGGCCGAAGTTGAAGGCAGATGTAAAGAAGTTTGTCAATAGTTGTGATGTGTGCCAGAGGGTCGGTAAACCCAATCAGCGGATTCCAAAATCGCCTCTATGTCCTATTCCTGTAGTTTCCGAACCTTTTAAGGAAGTCATTATTGATGTGGTTGGACCATTACCGAAGACGCGTAGTGGTAATGAGTATATTTTGACAATCATGGATAGGATGTCTCGATATCCCGAGGCAATACCACTACGTACAATAAAAAGTGTTAAAATTGTAGATGTACTAATTGACTTTTTTACCAGGTTTGGGATGCCTAAGATTATTCAATCGGATTGTGGTTCTAATTTTGTTAGCAGGTATTTCAGAAATAAAATGGCAGAGTTAAATATAGAACATGTGACCTCTTCTCCATATCATCCAGAAAGCCAGGGAGCTCTGGAGAGATTTCATCAGACCCTAAAATCCATGGTAAAGAAATATTGTTTGATTAATGGTTCTGAATGAGATAAGGAATTACCTTATCTGTTGTTCGCTTTTCATTCTGTCCCAAGTCAGTCTATAGGTTTTTCGCCTTTCAGCCTTGTGTTTGGCCATTGTGTTCGAGGTCCTCTTGATGTGGTTCGTGATTCTTGGGAGGGAGACGTCCCTGAGGTTAATTTATTGGATTATGGGTCTAATCTAGGCGATAAATTAACCAAGGTTTGGAAATTTGCGGGTAAAAACTTATTATGTAGCCAAAAAAGAATGAAGTTCTTTTTTGATAGAAGGTCCAAGGCACGCGACTTTGCGGTAGGCGATAAAGTATTGGTTTTGTTACCCTTCCCAGGTAATCCATTGAAAGCTTCTTTTTCAGGTCCTTGGAAAATTTTGAAAAAAGTAAGTGAAGTTAACTATTTAGTGGAGACACCTCAAAGAAGGAAACCTTTTCAATTGTGTCATGTAAATATGTTGAAGGCTTATATGGAACGGGAAAAAGTCATTCCTGTGGCAACAATTGGGAATACGGTAGATTCTGAGAACAATAACCATTTTTCTTTTTCAGAGGGGGAGGGTATTGATGATAATTGTTTTAATGGATGTGAATGGCGGTCGGATAACAGGAAGTCTTTGGAAAAATTTTCGGGAGTAATTTCACATTTAGGTAAGGAAGAACAAAGGTCTTTGAAAAATTTAGTATCTAATTATAAAGAATTATTTTCGGATGTACCGGGTAGGACTTCGGTCCTTGAACATGATGTAGAGGTAGGTAGCGCCACTCCTGTGAAACAATCTCCTTACAGGTTGAATCCCTTCAAAAATGAGGTTGTAGCAAAGGAAGTGGATTATATGCTAAAACATGACCTAATTGAACCTAGTCAAAGTCCTTGGTCATCACCTGTTGTATTGGTAAAGAAATCCGACGGTGATTTCAGGATATGTTTTGATTACCGTAAGTTGAATGAGTTATCTAAATCTGATTGTTATCCATTACCTCGAATTGAGGATTGTATTGATCGAATGGGGAAGGCCAAATACATTAGCAAATTCGATTTGTTGAAAGGTTATTGGCAAGTTCCTCTTTCAAAACGGGCAAGGGCCCTGTCTGCTTTTGTAACACCACAGGGATTGTTTCAATGTAAAGTTATGCCGTTTGGTATGAAGAACGCGGCTGCCACCTTTCAGAGGTTAATGAATACTTTAGTCCATGGTTTAGAAGGATGTGTTGTGTATATTGATGATATTGTTATTTATAGCGATGACTGGGAAACCCATTTAAAACGTATTAGGGCACTATTTGAGGTGTTGAAAAAGGCAAATTTTGTAATTAATTTAAAGAAAAGCGATTTCGCAAAGGCGAAGGTGGTATATTTGGGTCATGAGGTTGGTAATGGTAAAGTTGCTCCTAAGCAGGCCAATATCGAAAGTATTGAAAACATGGTAGTCCCTAAATGTAGGAGGGATGTCAGAAGATTCCTTGGTTTGAGTGGGTACTACCGAAGGTTTGTTAGGAATTTTTCGGATATAGCCGATCCGTTAACAAATCTCTTGAGAAAGAAGGTAGCATTTGTATGGACGGATGAAACGCAAAGGGCTTTTGATAATTTAAAAAGAGTTTTAATTAATTTCCCTGTCTTGAGAGCTCCTGATTTTGACCTTCCTTTTTCTCTTGCCACGGATGCAAGTGACGTTGGTGTAGGAGCGGTGTTGTTGCAGAATGACGAGCAGGGAGTTTCTCATCCTGTAGCATTCTTTTCAAAAAAATTGTCCTCCGCCCAACGTAGGTATTCAACTGTGGAGAAAGAGACTCTTGCGTTAATATTCGCTATTATTCATTTTCAGGTTTATCTCTCCTCCTCAGATACACCTATTAAGGTCTTGACGGATCATAATCCCCTGACCTTCATCAGCAGATACAAGAATAAAAATCAACGATTGATGAGGTGGAGTCTCATGCTGCAAGAATGGAATTTAGAATTTTCCCACATCCCAGGAAAAGATAATATTGTTGCCGATTTTCTCTCTCGCAGCGTTGAATATTAGATTTTTGACTAAGGGCTATGCAGTTATCAAAGGTAGTATCTGTATCGTTCTAATTATGGTGTGTGTGCTGTTGAAGTGGGCACGTAGTGAGTAGAAGCAAATGTATATTTGAGATTTATTAATCATGTTTTGTTTACAGAAGACTATAATGTTTTGGGTATATTATATGGGATCTTTAAGGTTAAAAGGTGAGGGTGATCACTGGTACTTTCTAATCATTGATTAATTAGATGGGTCATGGGCTCACGGGTCTGTAGCACAACACAGCCGTTTTTTAGGCGCTACAGGCTGGTGTATGAGTGGTACCCTAGACTGAGTTAAGGTTAATCTACTAAGGTTTAGAGGTGTCAGGTACGATAAGGTTTATAATAAGCTAAGAAAAGAGATAGGCACTAATCTGGTATTCTGTATTTTCAAGCTAATAATTACGCTTCATCGAGTTTGTTTGTTTGTTTGCGCAGGGGAGTCTTGTGTTGGTCTTCTCTGTGTCGTTCGGTGTGTGTGTATGTATTGGACACTCTGGTGATAAGTGTGATATATAACACTGAAATAGACAGTGGTTTTTGTGATCAACATTTATCAATAGTGAGTGATGTGTATCCCTGAAAATGAACAGTGTATTGAGTGTGGAAAAGGTTATAGCTTTTGGACTATATATACAGAATCCGGTTGTTAGTGCAATGACTCTTAATTAAGTTTATTAACGATATGAGTGATGTGAAATTTTTAGGTTGGGTACCTATTTATCGAATGGTGATGTTTTGGTTGTCTGGTTTTGGAAAGTTTACTTGTGATTAATTTAGGTTTAAGATTTTTTTTTAGTATTGGTTATATATTGCTATCCTTGTGAGCTGCAAACCTTGGTACTTGCCCCCCTCTTTCCTTTTGTTTGTCATGTTTTTGCAGTTTGTTTAATAATTATTTTTGAGTGTTGGTTTAATATTTAAAATTTTTGAGTGTTGGTTTAATATTTCATTATGTGATAACCTGTATGTTGTAATTCAAATCACTTTAGGGGAAAAAAAAAAATTGGGGAATTTTTTTTTTTTTTGGTTGGGTGAGGAGGTGTAATATTATTGCTATATATTTCTAAATTATTTAAGTTTTATAGATGTATAAGGTTAAATATACTGTAGACTTATTGTTTACTAGTTTGTCTTTTCACTGGTGGTTTTGTTAGTGTTTATAATGGACTAACGGCTGTTTTATATTTTCAAGTGGTGTGGATTACGTGGCTGCGCTCCTGCGTGAACGGAGTTTTGGAGGGGCTTTTTTTGAGGATGGTTCCTCAGTGTGTTTCTGAGCCTCCAACCTTGTAGGGCACGACATTTGTGATTGGATCTATATTATTCCATGCCTTTGCAGAGCCACATTGTGAAGCTGTTGAGCTTGTTTTGGATATCCTTTCTCTGCTGCGAGGACGTTTCATCCTACATTCTGTGTATTGCCCTTGGTTCAGTAAAATCCAAGGGGACCTCTCTGTCCCAAGGTAATAATATTTATACCTATTTAAGTATCGTGATCACGACCTGTCAGCTGACGTCATTAGTGGAGCTTGTGAAAGCCTTTTCAATCAAACCAGCCATCGTCCACTAGATAGGGATATTTAGTTTGTATTTGTTAGGATGTTCTCACTTTTCGTTGGCCTTCTCCTTTCTGGACCCTCTCTCCATTTAGTATGCATGTGTTGATGACCTTTCTGTAATCGTGTAATTGTTTTCTTTTACAGGGAGTTAAGATTGAGTGTGTATCATTTATTAATGTATTATTGTGGTTCAGGTGTTATTTCTGTCTAGTTCTTATGTATTAA
>NC_090750.1:24140662-24143162 GCF_036898095.1 Palaemon carinicauda
TATATATATATATATATATATATCAGGTATATATATATATATATATATATATATATATATATATATATATATATATATATATATATATATATATATCAATCAATCAATCAGTCAATCAACTTTATTTCGTATGCTTGATATGCCTAGATAAATACAATTTTCTATAATATACATTAGTAGGAAAAACCTACTTTCTAGCTATACCTTCTTACATTCTTAAAAGCAAAAAAATAAGGAATAAACATTATAATTTAAAAAATGCTACAAATCATAAAAAAACAAAAAAAAATAAAATTTTGAGATGACAATTTGCATACATAAAACACTATTTCTATTTTAGAATAAAAAAAAGGAAATATGAGAGATAAAAATATAACCTCATCATTAGCCAGCAGATATAAACGATATAGAATAAGTTTAAAATAGATAAATAAGTAAGTAAATTTAGAATGACTTTTTGAAATATGAACAAATTTTATCAATAAAAAGGTGGGGTATCTGAATACATTGAACATTTTCATTTCTTAAAAGGATAAAAAGTCATATAATGCAAAAGATACAAAATTATATAAATTTATCTAAAAAGAGATAAAATGTGTATTTAAAGATCCCAGTAAATTCACTATGACAAGGATATAGAGTAAAAGTTACATACTAGTATGTACAACTCATAGCCACATCAACCTTTTTTTTCTCTCTCTTTTTTTTTGATACATGATATTCCCTATAAATTACCAACTTCAGTTCCAGACCAAACATCATGCCTCTGCACCCAGTGAAGACGACACCTCATACAATCAATATAATTTTCAAAAAAATCAACACCATACACTCCCCCAAGATAAGTTAACAATGAACAAAAAATGTCACCGTCCCGTAGAAAACTCATACCAAGTCGAAGAATATGATTTGAAGTTTTAAAATTTCTTTTAAAATACCTTGCTTGCACATACAAAACATGAGGTCTTAATGATAGCTTATTGCACATATCAGCCACATCACGACTACTTGTACATATAGGCAGCCCAACCATCTTCTTTAATGCTCTACCATAAGCTACTTGAAACCCTTTAAAAATCTGCTTTCTTAAGATTTTGCCAATATTCCAAACAGATATTCCATAATCAGGATTACAATAAGAATTAAAAAGGTATAAAAACACTTCAATAGATACATTATTAAAATTCTGAAAAAGCCAATTAAATTTAGAATAAAAAGAATTTAGCCTGACTTTGACATCCGAAATGTCCGTAAAGTTATTTCCAATGTGAAAACCTGAATACTTATAACCCTCTACTACTTCCAACTCGTCATTTCCAAGAGTTACCTTCACTGGGTTTGAAGCCGAACCTACCCTTTTGAATATCTTACATTTTGTTTTATTATCAGCCAACAAAACCATGTCATCAGCATAGGCTATGATGTTCACTCGTAATACACCCAATTTGCATCCTTTATCTAAGTTTACGATTTCTTCCAAAATATGGTCAATATACAATTTGAATAGAAAAGGAGAAAGTATACCTCCCTGTCTAACACTAGTATCTTTATAAAAATATTTCCTTTTATTCTCATTCCATAAAACTCGTGCTCTTTGGTTTCTCAGGTAATTCATTAGGAGAACAATATCTGGTAGTACATTTCTTTTAATCATTAAATCACCCAACAAGAAATCATTAACAGAATCAAAAGCCCAGTAGAGGTCGATGAACAGGCCAAAATCTTTATCACCCATTCTTGTGTATCTGTTTATTATTTCTTTAAAAAGAAAGCATGCATCAATAGTGGAAGTTCCTTCTTTAAACCCAAACTGCAATGAATTAAAACTAATTTTTTCTTCCATAACATCTAAAAGATGCATTTCAAAGGGTTTCAATATAAGTGACGACTGCATCACTGGACGGAAGTTCGATGATTCAGAAACATATCCTTTTAGGTCCTTTATTGTAAGATTAATATCCCCGCCAAGTAATTCCAGAGGGAAGTAACAATGACCATAACAGGCGTTCATAAAATCACACAACAAACTCAAAAACTGATTACTATCCTTTTTCAATAAAATAGCATGAATTCCGTCATGACCAATTCCATTTTTAAGTTTTTAAATCAACCTTTTTAACGTATCTAATGATATCGTAATGTTGAATTTTCTGTTATTTATCCAATATTCATTTAATTTCAATAGTAGTTCATTTTCTGGGAGTTCATTTGAACTGTTTAAATCAAACAATAGAAATTGATTATTAAAAATCTCTACTATATTTTCTATATTATATTCCCTATCAATTATTTCTGACTGTTTCTCTTTGTTATTCTTTTTCCTTACATCCCCCCAGAATTGTTTCATATCTTTGTCTTCAAATTTTTCTTGAATCGATAAAGATCTCTCAGCAAATTCATTTCTCTTACATTCATTTAAAGCCTCTTTGAATATTTTGCTACTTTCCCTCATTTGATCGAACTCGGGGCCAGCATGTATTTTTCCTGACTGCGACCACTT
>NC_090750.1:24153948-24161448 GCF_036898095.1 Palaemon carinicauda
ATCTCGATTCACCATTTAGACGGTAATAGATAAGAATATTGGCATATTAATATCAGATATAAAAGGATTCATGAGTAAGAAATCTGATTTCACGAACACAAGGAGTATTTGACATCAATCATGTTTCATAACGTCTATAATACACTATTCACTAAAACTGTTTATAATATGAATAATTTTAAAGCTAATTTCAATATTTCGCAGCATTTATATATTTTACTTATAGTTCATAATATTTTGATAACTCATAACTACTATACACATTAAAAGAAAAATAAAACAGATTAAGTTATGGGGAACGATATTATCAAAACCAATATTGTTATTCATATCTCACTTGATGTATTTACTACAACAATACTGCCTTACTTCTTTATGTAAAATAGAACCATGATAACTTTATGGCATAATTGGATACAGGATTGGCATTTATAAAGGTACGTATCTTAATAAAAGATGCCTGACAGCAAAGTTGCGGTAATAAAACCATGAATATGTAATATTTTTCTTTTTGACCCTAAAACCTTTCCCTAGGTAAAACAAACACCACTTGGCTGATTTCATTACGAGAGGGAGAGATCTGTCTTTGAAGTCTTTTGTCTAGCCAATTTAGCGACATAGCCGCCGAAGCAGAAAGGAAGTATTCTCTTTATCCATACACAGGTCTTTCCCTCTTTCTCTCTGTATATATATATATATATATATATACAGTATATATGTATATATATAAATATATATGAATATGAATATATATATATATATATATATATATATACATATATATATATATATACATATATACATGTATATATATATATATATATATATATGTATGTGTGTGTGTGTGTGTATTATGGTCCTGTGTTCTAGGAACCGTAAATATATGTTATATATATTACGGGTGGCCATCTACACAACCTCTCGAGTTCCAAACTCACCAGTTTGTTTTCACATTAATCTGTTATATTTGAATAATACCTGAACTCTAAGAAAATTATATAACTCCCAGACAGTAATATATTAAAACACTGAATAACCATAGGTCTTTTAAGTTCACCCAAAACAAAACTAGGTAATTATTATTAAAAACTATTCAAAACAACCTCTTACTTTGATTCTTTAACAGTGATATGAAAGAGTCCTGTGAAAAACAATGGTGATCGAAATAAAAATCATTTTCACAAAAATAAATATATTCAATAAAATTTACAACACTTTGAAAGAATTTACTTTAAAAAATAAATCACTAGAAATATTAGGGGTGAGCAAAACTTAGATTAAGACAAGAAAATTTTACGATCTAAAAAATATACAGTATAATCATTTGACTGGAAATATTAAATATGAAAAAACCCTTAGACTAAGTCAAAAGAAATTATAACATTTTGAAAATTGTATAATCTCTTGTTTCACTGGAAATTTAATTTTACATAAATATCTAGTATTGGTAACTAATGAAAATAGATAGCCTCTAACACTATAATGATTAAACTCTTAAATTACAAAAAGTAACTGATAACATTACGAGTTTTTAGCTCACACGAAGTTTCACCGGATAGCGGTACAAATATACTTCACGTTTTCAAATAAGTATCCTAGGGCCAGTTTCAAAATCTCATAGGTAATTTTCTATGAAATACTCACTATGCATGCAAAATCCCGTCACATCAAAACTTTTAGATTTCACAGTCACTGAACACTTTTTAAAAAATACACCGATCTTGTACGAGAGGCGTGTGAAAGAGAGAGAGAGAGGGTCGATGGTTTATGATTTAAGGCTTGAATTCTCTATCTGCTGCTATGCCTCCCTTGGGCGCATATATATTAACTTCGTAACTTCTAGATTATTCTAGGCCATAGATCTCGAAGCTTGGGGACTTGCTCAGCGACGCCAGAGTTACCAACCATCAAGTATCAAACAGGAGAATCAAACCTCGCCTGAGAGGCAACCCTCTCTCAGCAGCTCTATCCGCCCTTGTTCTCAGAATGAAAAAAAAAAAAGAGGTAACCCTAACGCTGGAATTTTCGAGAACCTACCAAAACACATGGGAAATATAAGAATTGCATATTTTCTCACAAAAATTACTCAATACCTCATGAAAAGATAAGACCTCGTTCACACCTCGTAGGGTCTGATAGCACTCTTAAACAGGTTACATAAGAATTGTAACAAAATATGTGAAAGAAAAAGTTAATTCTTAAAAATAATGTAAATTTACACATACTGACTTTAATGAAAAATACAAGGAAATTAACGACGAAAGTCTCACGTAATTTGCATACAAACCTTATACCTATATGAGAAGAACTCAACTTATGAGCTGGCTATGCACTTCTTAAATACACATTTGAGATACATAAATTACTTATTCTACACTAGACTAGCTTTATAAGATAGCTAGCTCCCCCTAAAAAAGATTATTTAATACAGGGCTGAATCCATCGATTCTGCCTGGGATAAATAATCTGCAACTATGTTATCTTTACCAGATATATGCTTTAAATTAATACAATATGATTGTAAACGTAGTGTTATTTGATTGCTATTTTTCATCTTATTAACAAAAGTTAAAGGATTACGATCCAAATACACTGTAATCTCTTCATTCAGTAGTCGATTTACATATATTCCAACCTTCCTTATCGCTGTGACTAACGCTAGCAGTTCCTTTTCAACTGACAAGTAGAGCCTACTTGTCAGTTGAAAAGGAACTGCTAGCGTTGTTGGTTCTTCAGCTTCGGCGATATAAAACAAACAGGGCGAAGAATTCCTTCCTCGTCTTCTTGCAGTAAGACAGCTCCAATCCCTTTATCAGGACGCATCCCCATGGATGAGGAAATTCTCGTTGAAATATAGTGCGTGAAATATTACTTTTGAAGTTAATATGGCCTTCCTTAGATTTTTCCTTTTTCCTGGTATTTCGATAACGTAGGTTCCGTCACTACTCTTCTGTAAAATCCGGAATGGTTCTTGGAACTCGTTGGGGATAGGGAATCTCCTTACTAATAAGTAAACCAACACCTGCTGTCCTACCGTAAAATGTCTGTCCGTACTTTTCATACCAAACCTTTTCTTCGTTTTTCCTTGACTCCTCGTTTTCATGCTTTCTAGGGAAAATTTCCTTAACTCGCTGATTCCTTCCTCAAATCCTTGACATTTTCTCCATCCATTTCCCCTCGATCCTTCCCTTTTTCTGCCAACATTTTATTCGGTCCTTTGCCGAAGATTTCTCCTCGTACCACACTTGGGTGTAAGGGAGCTTTCTTAACGTACTCATTTGGCTTTTCAGCCATATGTCCAGTCTCGTGCATGACGGTGGTCACCTGTCTTCTCAACAGTGCGGGAATTAATATCTGAGGGTATATCACCCATTCAGCCTTCCCAGGGATATCGGTGGGTCTTTACTTCCTCATAAGCAAACTATCCTTAAGATAATAACAAGTCGAAGTCTACTGTGCTTCCGTCTCTGTTAACGTTGCATCCTTCCATTGCAATCCTATCAGCCGTTCCCTAATCACTTGTCCTACTTCTAACACTGCGTTTTCATTTCTTCCAGCTCTATTTCTTCCTTGTTATCTTGTCCCCTTGCCTATCATTCCACTTTTCTCAGGCTTACTTGGGAGTTCTCCTCTTGCGTACTATCAAGAGGACAAAATGTCAAGAACATCTTAAGGTTCTTTTGATTTTCTTTCTTATCAGGATTTTTTTTATAAAAATTTAAAAACTTTATCTATTCTAAATAAGTTACATTTCTTTAATTTTGTATTACCCTGGTTTCTTTTATATCTAGGAGCAATATTATTTTGATGGTATATCTCGTTGAGTCTGAAAAATCATATCAATATTCCTCTCTTTTATTTATTTGTAGATATGTGTTAGCGATAAATCATCCAAGTTCATTGATCCTTCTGTTTCTTTTTCTTATTCAGCAGCTCCTTTCTTTGTCATACTCCTAGTAGTCCCACAATTAGGAAACAGATACAGGTAGTCCTTTTCGAGTCCAGTAGTAGGATTATACTTCAAGGGTTTTTCCATTACAATAGGACAAGGCACAAACGGCGCTCCACCGACCTCATTACCCAGCAAGACTTCTACTTCTTTGACAGCCAATGAATCCTCTACTGCAAAATCAAAATTATCTGTCAGTAACTTGCTTGACTGTTTCCAAAAGCAAATATGGGTAACCTCTTCACCTCCTATTCCCTTCAAAATAACCAAATATCCTGTGAGATACCAACGGGTGTACTCCTCGTATCACCATACTATGGTTACAACCTGTGTCGCGCAATATCTTGACTGGTGTTCGCTCACTCCCATCTATTGCTACTAACATACCTGCATGAATATATGGTTTAAAGGTATTCACGCTGGTTTGGTTTGTCCAGTTCGTCATGTAAACGTTGGCTGGTTTATTTTCCTCTTCACCCTTCCTGATTGTTTCTTTGTTTTTACATTCTGTGAAGTCGAATTATCCTTAATCCCTTGAGTGACTGCTTTCAGTTGGTTCGACCAACATTCCTTACTGATAAGGCCTCTCTTACCACACTTATAACAGACAATATCAACATTCTGTAAGGGTTTCACGATACTTGAAGGAGGATGATTCAACGATTGTTGCTGCGGGACTATCACATTCTGCTTAGAAACAGTACCAGTGCTTGACTGTTTCAAAAAGCAAATATGGGTAACCTCTTCACCTCCTATTCCCTTTAAAATAACCAAATATCCTGTGAGATACCAACGGGTGTACTCCTCGTATCACCATACTATGGTTGCAACCTGTGTCGCGCAATATCTTGACTGGTGTTCGCTCACTCGCGTCTATTGCTACTAACATACCTTCATAAATATATGGTTTAAAGGTATCCACGCTGGGTTTGGTTTGTCCAGTTCGTCTTGTAAACGTTGGCTGGTTTACTTTCCTCTTCACCCTTTCCTGATTGTTTCTTTGTTTTCACATTCGGTGAAGTCGAATTATCCTTAATCCCTTGAGTGACTGCTTTCAATTGGTTCGACCAACATTCCTTACTGATAAGGCCTCTCTTACCACACTTATAACAGACAATATCAACATTCTGTAAGTGTTTCACGATACTTGAAGGAGGACAATTTAACGATTGTTGCTGCGAGACTATCACATTCTGCTTAGAAACAGTACCAGTGCTATTTCCTCTGAACTATTGAACTTGTTTACATAGTTATTACTGAACAGGTTTCCATGGTTTGGTGAATACTGGACACTTGGTCAGAATGAAGGTTGAAACTTCATACCCGAGAAGGGTTTATGACTCATAATATTATAATTTTCAATCAGTGAAGCTGCTTTATCAAGTTCCTTCCCCCCCCCTCTCTCTCTCTCTCTCTCTCTCTCTCTATCTCTCTCTCTCTCTCTCTCTCTCTCTCTCTCTCTCTCTCTCAAGTAGGTTCAAATATGTTCACGAATTCCTTGTAGATATTGCTCTAATACTATCAATTCTTCTAAATCAGCTATCTCTCTCACGTTAGGAGCCTTTGTCCATCTGTTAAAACATCGTCGTAACTTATATGCGTAATCCAGGAGAGTCATTTTCTCGCTCTTCCTCAAACTTCGGAATCTTTCATTATAATATTCTAGAGTCATCTGATCAACTTTTAGTATGCTCCTCTTCGCTTCTTAATACTCCTTCCTTTGGTCCTGATATAAGGAAAGATAAGCACTGCGGCCTTTCCCAAAGAGTACACTTTGCAATAATGCAGACCATTTATCTTCTGGGTATTCCATCGCCGATGGGACCATTTCAAAATGATCAAAGAATTCTTTTGGAGCCTCTTGTGTGAACTTTGGAATTAACCTCTGGGTATTTGTCATATTAAACATTGGACTGTGCATAGCAGGGGTCGCCTCTGGCTGCGTTACCGACCGTGCACAAGCATTCAGCAGCTCCATTTCCCTTTCATATCTTGAGATCTCTCTGGCTTCTTCCCCTTCCATATCCCTCGCACATTGTTCTTCTTTTCTCTCTTCTTTTATTCTTGCTTCCCTTTCCCTCGTACGTCGTGTTTCTTCTCTCTTTTCTTCTTCTCATCTTGCTTCTATTTCCCTCGCATGTCGTGCTTTCTTCTGCCATTATCTACCACTTGATCAAATTCTCCCCTGCTGTAATTCGTCGAATCTCAGCCTCTACATTCCTCTCTGCTTTCATGCCTTCAGTTTGTTGGTCAACTGGCCCTTGCTTCGCTACAAATTCTTCTTCAGCCCTCTCCAAACAGTTCACAAGCAGCTACAATAACTTGTTCCAACAATTTCCTCAAGTTTATCAGTGCTTCTGAGGATAGACACTTGATTTGGGCTTTAATCATTCCACTCGTTGCATGGCCGCCACATGCCATTAAAATAAAGAGCCACTGAGCTTTAGTTACATTAGCTTCTGACAATTCCTGAACATTTGGATTTTTCAAAAACTCTTGGATATTAAACTGTGCCATCTTGTACTTTACAATATTTAATACTTCTCCAAAAAATATATCCAAACACTAAACAAAATCCTATCAACACTACAGTGTTCAAACCTTAATCAGAACACGGCTCTGTTATCACCAATATTTAAAACAGACTTGCTCAATCCCAAGGGTCTGGGCATCAAAAAATATATATTTGGCCCCGTGTCTGGGTACCGAAAATGTATATTATATATAATACGGCTGGCAAGCTACACAACCTCTCAAGTTCCAAACTCATAGCGTGCTTTTACATTAATCTATTATATTTGAATAATGCCCGAACTCAGAGAATATTATATGACTTCCGACAGCAATATATAAAAAACAATGAATATCCAGAGGTCTCTTAAGTGCACTGAAAATCAAACCTGGTAATCATTATTAAGAATCATTCAAAACAACCTCTTACTTAGATTATTTAACAGGGATACAAAAAAGTTCTGTGAAAAAAAAACAAAAACTGGTTATCGAAATAATACACTCTTTACAAAAATAAATATATTCTATAAACATTACAACACTTTGAAAGAATTTACATAAAAAAAATCACTAGAAAAATTAGGTGTGAGCAAAACTTAGATTAAGACAAGAAAAAAATTATACTCTGAAAATTGTGTAATCACTTGAATCAAAATATTAATTTTGAATATGCCCTTAGACTAAGACAAAAGAAATTATTACACTCTGAAAATTATATAATCACTTGTTTTACTGGAAATTAAATTTTACATAAATATTTAGTCTTGATAGCTAGTGAAAATAGATAACCTTAAACATTGTAATGATTAAACTCTTAAAGAATTTACATAAAGTAACTGATAAGCTTACGAGTTTTTAGCTCACACGTAGTTTAACCAGATAGCGATACAAATATACTTCCTGTTTTCACATAAGTATCCTAGGGCCAGTTACAAAAAATCTGTGAATAGTTTTTTTACAAAATATTCACTATGTTTACAAAAACCTGTTACACCCAAACTTTTAGATTTCACAATCAATGACCTCTCTTAAAAAATACA
>NC_090750.1:24163948-24166448 GCF_036898095.1 Palaemon carinicauda
AAGAGAGTGATATGATGAATTGAATAGTGAGTGAACCATAACTATGAAGATATATCTGTACAATACCGTTTAGAATTTGCAAACTTTACCTTGCAAAATCTATTTTTTTTTTTTTTTTGAGTCCATGGAAACTAAAACTACTAAGAAAATTTTGAAATTACAGGTAATAATCTTGCAAATATAATAATCCCAAGCAAATCTTTGAGGTAAAAACAAATATAAATGCACATTTATTTCTTTTCTTGCTATCTTTTTTTTTTTTAGATACTTCGTTGCTAAATCAAACCAGAACCTGAGTAATCTTGAATAGTAAATTATTATTATTATCAGTAGCAAATTTACCGACGAGGAATTTTGAAGTTTTAGGAATAAATAGATGATATTAATGAATCCATAATGGTGAGGAATCGTAGTATCTTATTTACAGGTGGAGATTATTCTCTCTTGATTTGAAATATGTCAAGTGTGGGCGTTATCATATTTTAATTTACGAGAAAATTAATGGGGAAATTAGTCTCTCTTTCTGTACAGGGGATTAGATTTAGTAATTTTTCTCTCCATATCGAAAAACGATTAATTGTTTTCTCTTAATTCATAATGTATTAAATTTGAATAGCGTTCTCTTAATCTACAAGGGATTAAATGCGTACATTGATCTTTCTTGATTTGCACTAGATTAAAATCACGGGAATCCTCTTTATCTTTTCCACTGTTTACCCCACATTAAGGGGTCGGTTGCCAGAGAAGCCCTCTAATACCATGGTTTATAATTTGGCAGAGGATTTTTACGATAGCACGGCCTTAGTCATCAACTACATTTATTGGCGGCGGGTCTAACCTTTTATTTGATAGACCAATTGCAATGCTGCAGTTCCCACAGTTATTGGCAGTGAGATCAAGCTTTTGCTAAAAAGCAAAGTCACTTTTTACAAAATTTAGGATGTACGGCTGTAGTATTCTTACACCCTTACCACAGGGCAACGAGGAATATTATCCTCCTTTAATTCAAATGGGATTAAATATAGACATCATTGTCTCTTAATTTATAAAGGATTAAATGTAGATGGTTACTCTCTTTAAATGTATATGGGTACTCTCTTTATAGTTTACGTTGCCCTTTCTTGATTTACACATGTGAGCATTATCATTTCCTAATCTAAAAGGATTTGGTATAGACTTTTCTCTCTCTCTCTCTCTCTCTCTCTCTCTCTCTCTCTCTCTCTCTCTCTCTCTCTCTCTCTCTCTCTCTCTCTCTCTCTCTCTCTCAATTTACTAGAGATGAAATGCGGACATCATTCAATCTTAATTTGTAAGGCTCTAGCTACGAGAAATTTTCTCTTATTTTACAAGAGATTAGAGGTGAATTACTTCTTAACTTACAAAGAATTAACTATAGACCTTTTCTCTCTTTATTCCCAGAGGATTATATGCTTAGATTATTGACTCTTGATTTACAAAGGAATAAATCCAGAGATATTTCGTTTAAAATGCAAATAATCTAAAGGAGACGTTTTTCTTATTACTTTACAAATGACACAACCTGAGTATGAGGATGATCCAACACCACTGAACAGATCTAAGAACAGCACGAAGTCCAGAATGATCTTGTTGAGAAAAAAGGACATTAGCTGGAATTCTTCTACACGTTATCATTCGTGTATTTCATGGATATGTTCACTGTGGCTCTACTGGATGAGATAGTGTACCAAATAAAACCCTACATGGATATAGTGCAGTTACAAAGAATCACGCTGGTAGTTGAGGCTATGTCTTTGAAGCTCGAACCACTGCAGGTTGATTTCTCAAGATTCAGCCTTAATTTTCAGCCTCCATTAGCTAGTTTAGAAAGGCTGATGAGACTCCAACGCAACCGGTCGATGAAGTAACAGTGTCTTACAAGGGACAAGGATTGGATCCTTATGCAGGTACATCATGAACAAGCTAGACAAAGGGGGTACAAGATGTTCTAAATGGCAAACATTGATGGCTTTATAGGTTAAAACCTCCACTAACAAGAAGAAACAAAATACTTATGCCGTCCAACTGACCACACTCAGGAGGAGTATGCCCAAAACGTAAGGAGAAAAAACCCTTGTCAAGATTCTAAGGAAAGTTAACTGATTTATAAATACAGGCTTGACTGATTACCTAAAGCAGAAGGGCCACTAGTCAAGAATCTCATGTGATGAAGGGCCGCACATAGGGGCTTTAGTAAAAGAATCAACTAAAAGATTATTTTTGTACTTTTAACAAATAGAAAACATTCTGTAATAACAAAGCAATTCACAGGACAGGTGGATATAATATATATTAAAGAAAAAAAAGAAAAAATCCGCCTTTGACCTATGTCTACCGAATTATCTTAAGAACTAATATTATTAATATTCTCACCCTAAACAAAATACTGTCGTTTTCTCACCAAGGTACCGATCAAAATCTTATATGGATATTCCTCAGGGTGTACTTGTTATTAGGTATGGCTATAATACACTTGTAAAGA
>NC_090750.1:24194061-24220853 GCF_036898095.1 Palaemon carinicauda
GTCGCAAAGAGGTCTATGGTGGGTTGACCCCAAGTCATCCAAAGACTCTTGCACACGTCCTTGTGGAGGGTCCATTCCGTGGAGATCACCTGACCTCTCCGACTGAGACAGTCCGCCAAGACGTTCAATTCCCCCTGGATGAACCTTGTCAACAGTGAGATGCCTCGATCTTTTGACCAGATGAGGAGGTCCCTTGCGATGACGAACAATGTGTGGGAGTGAGTGCCTCCTTGCTTGGAGATATACGCCAAGGCCGTGGTGTTGTCCGAATTCACTTCTACCACTTTGTTTCGTAGAAGACTCTCGAAACTCGTCAAGGCCAAGTGAACAGCCAACAGCTCCTTGCAGTTGATGTGCAGGCTCCTCTGATCCGACGTCCAAAGACCCGAACATTCCAGACCGTCCAGCGTCGCCCCCTAACCCAAATCCGACGCGTCTGAGAATAACACGTGGTTTGGGTTCTTGACCGCCAGGGACAGACCCTCTCGAAGACTTATGTTGCTGTCCCACCAGTTCAGGCACATCTTTACTGGCTCGGAGATCGGGATTGAAACATCTTCCAAAGTCTTGCCCTTGTCCCAATGGGAGTCTAGATGGAACTGGAGAGGGCGAAGGTGAAGTCTCCCTAGTGAGATAAATTGTTCCAGGGATGACAGAGTCCCTAGGAGGCTCATCCAACTTCTCACTGAGCAACGGTCTTTTCTCAGCATGAGGCGGACTTTGAGCAAGGCTTGATCTATCCTGGTGGCAGACGGAAAAGCCCGAAAAGCTAGACTGCGAATCTCCATCCCCAAATAGAGAATCGTCTGGGAGGGATTCAGTTGAGACTTTTCTAAGTTCACTAACAGTCCTAACTCCTTTGCAAGATCCAACGTCCATTGAAGGTCCTGCAGACAGCGATGACGGGACGACGCTCTGAGTAGCCAGTCGTCCAGGTACAGGGAGGCTCGAATTCCCGATAAATGAAGAAATTTTGCCACATTCCTCATGAGCCTCGTAAAAACAAGAGGAGCAGGGCTGAGGCCAAAGCACAGTGCTCGGAACTGGTACACCACATTCCTGTACACAAACCTTAGATACGGTTGAGAATCCGGGTGTATAGGAATGTGGAAGTACGCATCCTGCAGGTCGAGAGAGACCATCCAGTCTCCCTCTCTGACCGCTGCTAGGACGGACTTCGTGGTCTCCATCGTAAATTTTGTTTTTACAACAAAAATGTTGAGCGCACTGACATCCAGCACTGGCCTCCAACCTCCTGTATGCTTGGGGACTAGGAAGAGACGGTTGTAAAATCCCGGTAATTGAAGGTCCGAGACTTTCACCACCGCTCCCTTCTCTAGCAACAGAGACACCTGCTGATGTAGAGCTTGTCTCCTTGATTCCTCTCGATACCTGGGAGAGAGGTCTAAAGGAACTGTTACTAGAGGAGGTCTCCGTACAAACGGTATTTTGTACCCCTCCTTGAGCAACAACACAGACTCTCGGTCTGCACAGCTCTTCTCCCAGGCCTGCCAGAAGTTGTTCAGTCTGGCCCCTACCGCTATCTGAGGACGTGGGCAGTCAGACTCTGCCACGGGAGGACTTGGATCCTCTCCTCTTGCCTCTTTTACTGTCGGTACGAGCGCCTCCCCTACTGGGGGCTCTGCCACGAAAGGGCGGGATAAACCTCGTCGCTGGAGTATCGATCTTGGGTCTTACGACATAAGACGATGAAGGAGCAGCCTTGCGCGCCGACGTAGCCATCAGGTCGTGGGTATCCTTCTGCACCACAGAAGCCGCAATATCCTTGATCAACTGCTGAGGAAACAAGGCAGATGACAACGGGGCAAAGAGAAGCTCCGACCTTTGACAGGGAGTTACTCCTGCTGAAAGGAACGAGCAAAGAGTCTCCCTCTTCTTCAGGACTCCTGCCGTAAAGGTGGCGGCGAGCTCATTAGAGCCATCACGGATGGCTTTGTCCATGCAGGACATAATAAGCACGGAAACATCACGGTTGGCCGAAGAGATCTTCCTGCTTAAGGCTCCTAGCGACCAATCTAAGAAGTTAAAAACTTCGAAGGCCCTGTAAACCCCTTTGAGGAGATGGTCAAGGTCCAAGGAGGACCAGTAAACTTTAGAGCGTCTCATGGCCAGGCGACGGGGAGAGTCTACGAGGCTTGAGAAGTCTCCCTGGGCAGAGGCAGGAACTCCCAAGCCGAGAACTTCTCCCGTGTCATACCAGACGCTCGCTCTAGAAGCCAGTTTAAAAGGAGGGAAAGCAAAGGCTGTCTTCCCCAAACTCCTCCTGGTGATCAACCAGTCGCCTAGCAAACGTAAAGCTCTCTTAGAAGACTGAGAGAGCACTAGCTTAGTAAAGGACGGCTTCGAAGCAGCTAGGCCTAGCGTAAACTCTGACGGCGGCGAACGAGGAGCAGCAGTTACAAAATGCTCCGGAAACAGATCCTTAAAAATCAGCATGATTTTTTTAAAATCCATAGAGGGCTGAGCAGCTTTAGGCTCCTCTCCGTCTGACAAAGTCCCCAAAGGAATATCAGTTGGAGGGGGATCAGCAACTTCCTCATCTGAAGGAACCTCGTCCGACAATTGCCGAGTCTCATGAAAAGGAGAGACCTGCCGCGGCGGCAACGCTTGACAGGCAATGTCAACAAGCAAAGGAGCAGCAGTAGCAGTAGAGGAAGCGACGTCACGCCGCTGCTGAAAGGACTGAAATCCTTGTGACTGACCAACAACAACAACTGAAGTTGATTGACGCTCGACGTCACGTCGGAACTGCCTTGACTGCATAGACTGAGCAGGCAAAACAACCTCCGACTGCGGTGATTGACGCTCAACGTCACGTCGAGGCAACGGAGCCGGTCGGCGAACGTCAGGTCGAGGCTGCGGCGGCAGTGGCTGAACGTCAACACGAGACTGCAGCGAGGGAGGATCCACGTCACGTGACTGACGTGAAAAACTACTGACATCACGTTTCAAAGTACAAGAAACGTCAGCACTAACGTCAAACGGACGAGTAAATACTAGTTTGGGCGGCTGACGGCCAGAGTCTCGTTCAGCGTAACGGCGACTTGAAATCAAAGGATCATCGCGAACCTGCTCAACGTCATACTCCTCCATAAGGGAGGCAAGCTTAGTCTGCATGTCCCGCAGGACAACCCACTTAGGATCAACGGGAGTTGGAACGGGCCGAGACGACGGTAACGTCTGTGTTGGCAAAACATTGCCTTTACCGCGACCCTCGGACACCGTGTTACGCTTGCGTTTAATAGGCGAACAGTCTTCTGACGACTGCAAAGGGTCAGAGCTGTCCCAATGGCTACAGCCAGGACGCTGGACCTGTCCTGAAGGGACTGACTTTCGCTTCAAGGGTCTAGAAACCTTGCGCCAAGGTTTCTTGTGCGAAAAGTCTTCGGATGACGAGGAGAACACAGTCTCACCCGTCTTATGGTAAGGGCGATCTTGACGAGAAACGTCCGATACCAAAGAGGGAACGTCTGTACGTTGGTTAAAGCCTCTCGTCCCCTTAAGTCCTACGACATTACTTCTCCCTGGTGCAGGGGAGCCTGAAAGAGGTCTCGGACTAGGGGAGCGACAAGCACGAACAGACGAACCCTCGGTCGCAACACTAAATATACTTTGCGCACTTATCACTTTATCACTACAATTTTCTGATTTACCACTCTGACACTTCAATAACTTTACATCTGACATGAGTTGGTTACGGTCCGATGCTAAGGACTCAACTTTTTCGCCTAAAGCTTGAATCGCAAGAAACATATCCCGCATGGACGGTTCATGAGTGCTAGTAGGGGGTTCAGGAACAACTACTACAGGGGAAGGATTAGGTTCAGGGGCATGGGAGGAGGAAAATTCCAACGACCTAGAGGAGCTTCTCCTCACCCTATCTCTCTCCAGCTTACGAGTATATTTATCATATTCAAGCCAGTCAAATTCCGACAAGACCACGCACTCATCACACCGATCTCTTAATTGGCAGGATTTACCACGGCAATTAGAACAAACGGTATGTGGGTCGATAGAGGCCTTGGGAAGACGTTTGTTGCAATCCCTCGCACACTTGCGAAATTTAGGTCCAGGGATAGGAGAAGGGTCAGCCATATTGAACAATCAGAGAAAATCCAAAACAAAACCAAAGTCATCAATACTAAACACTAGCCAAAAAAGGGTTTCAAGAGTTTTAATTGAAGAAAAAATACCCGTCACAGCGAAAGCTCAAAAACAACCAAAATAAAGTACTTCACCAAAAAGGACGAAAAACTCAAGGTCATCACGAGCGGAATCAACTTGTCGACAAGACCGACAGAGAAGAACTGGAGATGTTGACAAGTATATGCGGTATCTGGCCGATAGTCGGCGCTGGTGGTCACACCCGCAACCTTCATGGCGATCGCTCGCGAGTTTTTGGTATCTGTCGAGCCGTCCGAGACGTCAGCTATTATATATTCACCAGCTAAGTTTAATATTTAAAATATATATATATATATATATATATATATATATATATATATATATATATATATATATATATATATATATATATATATATATATATATATATATATATATATATATATATATATATATATATATATATATATATATGTTTGTGTCCTCAACCTACAAAAGGAATACGGACCCAGACGCCATTCGTAGCTTAAATTGTTCCTAAATCATTATCCTACAAGTACTCCTGGAGTTAAATTTTGGTCTAAGGTATGCATACAAAATCAATATCATGTTATTACGAATGACATTTAACTTCATTCACCACCTTGCATTACTGTATATAATATTGTAAATTACATCATCAAAAGAGAAACGTACAAATAGCTGTATATACGAACTACACGTGTAGATACTACTGTTTGTTTACATTGTGCTTTAAATAAATGTAGAGTAGGTTATCTTAGTTTTGTTACTGAATTCTATGTTAGAAACTAAACTATTTCTACCTAGTTCATGAATGCTTGATTAATTATAAAATTCAGATGATTATTTTATTTGCTGGGCCAAAGGAGGCAGCGAATTTTATTTTTTTCGATCGTCACAACTGAAGGAATAAGCCAATCTGCTGAGCTGAGGCGGGCCACACATACTCTTTCTCAGACACATACATTACACAAAACACACACAGTGTAGTCAAATATATAGTACGGTGTATTTTACTATCAATATTAAGTATACTGTAATCTACATTTTCAAACTATTTATAATGTGATGTATTTGATACAAAAGTGTACAATATTAAAATACTCGTTTATAAACTAGTACTGGAATGTACCGCTTGGTAAAGTATACAGTAAAACACAGTAGCCTATGTAGACGTGATTTAGAATATACAATGGTTTACTTTACTGTACATACGAAAACACGATCACGATAAGTATTGAATATGCCCAACAGATGGAATCAGCTGATCTGATAAGGCACGCAACCCCCCCCCCCCACCACCACCACTCTTTCTCTATTTCTATAGTGAAATAAACCAAAATATTTCTTTGTAAATTATCATGGTAATATGATATACTGCTTGGTACTTTTTACAATGAAACATTAAATAAATTTGATTTACAATATGAAATGGTTCACTTTACTATATACATGAAAATGACAAATTCATAGATAAATTGTATTTTTCCTAACTATACAAACCTTAGCTATTTAATAAGGGTTATTACTTTCGGCGTAGCTGAAATGACGAACCATTAGAATTTTAACGAGGACTACCCCACCACTAGTTAGGGGGGGATAGCTTGGTAAACCCCCCACCCCACCCCAACTCACACAAACCTGTGCTTGAGCTCACTTTGCTTGGAGGTAGGACTTCAAGGGGGAAAGGGCTGGCGGGCGAGTTTGATTAAATAGCTAAGGTTTGTATAGTTAGGAAAAATACAAATTATCTACGAAGTTGTCATTTGTTCCATAACTGACATACAAACCACGCTATTTAATAGGGGTGACTCACCCATTAGGAAGAGTGGAAAGTTACAGCCAGTACTGGCTTTTGGCTTTGCCCAGGGACTCATTATTTGAGTGTGTCAGCACTCAACAATAAGGAGTCCCTGCACCTCGCTAGAACCTTGCTACGCAAGGACAGTGGCCTACGTAAGCTGTGTGTGAAGGTATAATAAAGTGTGACTCGTCCTAGGAAGTTGACCTGTATTCCTTTAAGATGGAAACTTTAGGCTAGGCCTCTCCTAATACCACCTCGTCAGGGTATGGGGACGTGACAGTATTAGCTTAATACTAGGAACATAAGGAAACATGGTTTACCTGCAGTGGTTTGAGGTCAGCTGTCCAGAGAACCCAGGATGCTGCTTTCCCCAAGAGAGGGGAAGATGAAGAAAAGAATAAGGGCCAGACAAACCTTTTCGTTCATGCAGACTAAGACCAGGTAACAATGCTCTCAACCTTCTGCTACTTGTCCACTAAGGAGCCTGAGGTTCTTAACCAGCTGTTGTACAGCCACCACAGGGCCGATAGAGAACGTATCGAGCCTCCTGTGGGTCACGTCTTGCAGGTAGTGGGCTGTGAAGGTCGTCTGACGCCTCCACACCCCAGCCTGAACAACCTGCGTCACTGATAAATTCTTCTTGAAGGCCAAGGACGCAGCTACGCCCCTGACATCATGTGCTCTAGGACGACGTGACAGAGAAGGGTCTGGATTCAGGGACAGATGGATCACCCTGCGAATCCATGCCAAGATGGTGTTCTTGGTGACCCTCCTCTTAGTCCTCCCAGTGCTAAAAAACAATGCTTGCACCTGAGGATGGACTGCAGCCGTTCTTTTGAGATATAGCCTCATACTCCTTACTGGGCACAGTAGGAGATGGTCTGGGTCATCTGTTACA
Organism: Palaemon carinicauda; assembly: GCF_036898095.1. Classification (NCBI taxonomy): domain Eukaryota; kingdom Metazoa; phylum Arthropoda; class Malacostraca; order Decapoda; family Palaemonidae; genus Palaemon; species Palaemon carinicauda. Next base: position 24,200,931 of record NC_090750.1, read on the forward strand.
GAACGAAGACTCGAAATCTGGAAGGAAACAAACCGAGGGTTCAGCACCCCCGGATTCTGAGTCTTATCAATAAACTCAGGGACGAATTTGAACGTTAACTTTCTCCATCCTCTTGGATGGGCGATGTTATATGAGAGACAAGACCATGAAGTTCAACGACTTGCTTGGCCGATGCCAAAGCTAGTAGGAACACCGTCTTCCAAGTTAGGTGGCGATTGATTGATTTAAAGTTTTCAGGCATCCTGACATCTGAGGTCACTGACGCCGTTAACATTTAATTTATGTGTACAAAAATAAAAAATAAAATAAAATAAAAAATTAAAGAGTATTCAATTAAAATCATAAAAGTTGAATGTCATAAAAGTTAAATATTTTTCAGAAGACCTGCTTCTGAAATAAATCTAAAAATGCCACTTGCATGGTAGGACACATCATTTCCAAGAATCTTGGCAAGGATGAACCTGCCACCCTCACCTCGAGCCTCAAACAAATATCTATTCCTTAAGTTGTTATAATTGGGGCATTCGGTCATCAAATGCCTTACTGTTAGAGGTACTAAACAGTCGTCACAATACGGCTGGTTTTGGCCCTTCAGCAGAAACTCATGTGTCAACCGAGTGTGACCAATACGGAGACAACAAAGAGACGTCTCCCATTTTCGGGGCATCATATTATACCTCCAAGGAGATATGTCATTTGTTATCTCTCGCATTTTATTGCCATCTTGACTACCCCATTGCTGTTGCCATTTATTGCAAACCAATTTCTTGATGTCAGGTAAGAAATCATCACAGGGAATGGGATACCTTCTTGGCAGCAACTCGGATGCAGCCTCCTTAGCCAGTGAATCTGCCTTCTCATTCCCACACACACCTACATGTGCTGGAACCCAACAAAATTGAACTGTTATACCTCTCCGTCCAATAAGGAAAAGCCATTCTAAAATCTTTAAAACTAGAGGGTTATTAGAATTAAAAACTTCCATAGCTTGAAGGACACTCTTGCATCACTAAAAATTGTAAAATTACCCTCCTTCTCCAATGCTATTTTCTCAATAGCGGTTAATATGCCATACAGTTCCGCAGTAAATATGGAAGCGGTCAGAGGAAGTGCACCTCTACAATTAAAACCATTACTATGTACTCCAAATCCAACGCCAGCATCAGATTTGGAGCCATCAGTATAGATAAAAGTTGATCCTCTATGTTCTTTAACATGTTCATTAAAAAGAGACCTGGCTTCTAGGTCTGACATATTCTTCTTATCTCCAATAAAATATTTACAAAAAGATATCTCCGGTAACTTCCATGGAGGCGTTGATGATACCTTGAATGGAAGTACCTTACATCTAATTATATCCGGACTGTTTAATAATTGTTTCACCCGAAAGCCATAAGGTTGAGGAGATTTTGGGTGCAACTCAAAGTATGATGCGTGTCTTACAAGGCTTGCAGTCTGAAAAGCTAGAGAGTTAGGGAGTCTTTGCAATCTAAACCAATACCGAAGAATGGAAGACATTCGGTAAAGGTCTAGAGGTAACTCTCCAGCATCAACAAGGAGGCTTGGGATAGGCGAGGTTTTAAAAGCTCCAGTAGACAATCTAATATCTGCATGATGTATCGAGTCTAATATTTTTAACCGGCTTGGGGTGGCTGAAGAATATACCTCACAACCATAACTAATTTTGGAAAAAATCAAGGCCTTGTATAATTTTAAAATAGTATTGCGGTCTGCCCCCCACGATGTATGGGACAATACTTTTAAGATATTCAGAGCTTGAACACATTTACCTTTTAATGCTTTTAAGTGAGAAACCCATGTCAGCCTACAATCAAATATCAAACCTAAAAATTTAGCTTCTCTTGCACATGGTATCCGTTGACCTTTAATGTATATATCCGGGTCTGGATGTACTCCCCGGATACGACAAAAATGGACAACGGTAGTTTTACTTGTCGAGAACTTAAATCCATTCATGTCACCCCATTGGATAATTTTATCAATAGAGAGTTGGATTTTTCTCTCAACCATTGCCATTCTGGTGCCAGCAAATGATATTGAGAGATCATCCACAAATAATGTTGAGAGAACATCCTGGGGAATGGCTGAGGATATCCCATTAATTGCTAGGGCAAAAAGGGTTACACTCAGCACACTACCCTGAGGAACTCCTCCTTCCTGGCACTTACTCTCAGATAGAGTTTCCCCAACTCTCACTTGAAAAACTCTACGTGAAAGAAATGCCTGGATAAATAGTGGCAGCTCTCCTCTCAATCCCAATTCATGAATGGTTTTAAGTATACCATATCTCCATGTGGTATCATATGCCTTTTCAAGGTCAAAATTATATTTTGATTATAAAATAAATTTTTGAATATACTTACCCGGTGAATATATAATAGCTGACGTCTCCGACGGCTCGACAGATTCCAAAAACTCGCGAGCGATCGCCGTGAAGGTTGCGGGGGTGACCACCAGCGCCGACTATCGGCCAGATACCGCATATACTTGTCAACATCTCCAGTTCTTCTCAGTCCCCTAGGTCTCTATCGGGGAGGAAGGGAGGGCCTTTAATTTATATATTCACCGGGTAAGTATATTCAAAAATTTATTTTATAATCAAAATATCATTTTTAAATATTAAACTTAACCGGTGAATATATAATAGCTGATTCACACCCATGGTGGTGGGTAGAGACCAGTATTAATACTATAAAGGCGTATATGCTCAAGAGTTTTTGACAACTATTCAAAAAACAGACTTAAGTATAGGTACCTGGTAAGGAAGCAGACTCTGATTATTACTCTGTCTCATTAGTCCGCTATCCTCACGAAGCCCAGCGATCCTCTTAGGATGCTGAAAGACTCCCAGGAGCTGCTATATCCAGGGTGAACACCCCTATAACAGGACCTCATCAATACCCTTAATCTGGGCGCTCTCAAGAAACAATATTTTGACCACCCGCCAAATCAAAAAGATTGCGAAAGACTTCTTAGTCTCCCGTACAACCCAAAATAAGATTAAAAATTTCAAGAGTAGATTAAAAGGATATTGGGATTAAGGGAATGTAGTGGTAGAGCCTTCACCCACTACTGCACTCGCTGCTACGAATGGTCCCAGTGTGTAGCAGTCCTCATAAAGAGTCTGGACATCTTTCAAGTAATATGAAGCGAAAACCGACTTGCCTCTCCAAAAGGTAGCGTCCATAATACTTTTAATGGGTCTATTTTGCTTAAACGCTACAGAAGTTGCTATCGCTCTAACCTCATGAGCCTTGACTTTAAGTAAATTATGATCCTTCTCACTTAATTGAGAGTGTGCCTCCCGAATCAAAAGTCTAATAAAATAAGACCACGCATTCTTAGACATGGGCAAAGAGGGCTTTTTAACGGAGCACCATAAAGCCTCTGAGCAACCTCGTCGCGGTTTAGTTCTGGATAAACAAAATTTAAGAGCTCTAACGGGGCACAGCACTCTTTCAACTTCATTCCCCACAATCTCAGAAAGACTGGGGATTTCAAATGATTTAGGCCAAGGACGAGACGGAAGTTCATTCTTGGCCAAAAAAAAACCAAGTTGAAGAGCGCATACTGCTTTATTAGTGGAGAAGCCGATGTTCTTGCTAAAAGCATGTATCTCACTAACCCTTTTAGCCGAAGCCAAGTTCACCAAAAAAAAGTGTCTTGAGGGTAAGATCCTTCAGGGAGGCTGAATTTAATGGTTCAAACCTGTCTGACATAAGGAACTGTAGGACCACATCCAAGTTCCAAGCAGGAGTCGAAATATGACGCTCCTTGGAAGTCTCGAAAGACTTAAGCAGGTCTTGGAGATCTTTGTTATTAGAAAGATCCAAACCCTTATGCCTGAAAACAGAAGTTAACATGCTTCTGTAGCCTTTAATGGTGGATGCAGAGAGGGAGCGACCGTTTCTCAGATAAGGCAGAAAATCCGCAATCTGCGCTACAGAGGCACTTGGAAGAGGAAATAGAGGAGGACTTGCACCAGTCTCTAAATACCTCCCATTTCGACTGATAGATCCTGATGGAAGAGGATCTTCTAGCACTCGCGATCGCTCTAGCTGCCTCCTTCGAAAACCCTCGAGCTCAAGAGAGTCTTTCGATAGTCTGAAGGCAGTTAGACGAAGCGTGGGGAGGCTTTGATGAAATCTCTTTACGTAAGGCTGTCACAAGAGATCCATCCGTAACGGCAGACTTCTTGGAACGTCTACCAGCCATAGAAGTACCTCTGTGAACCACTCTCTCGCGGGCCAGAGTGGAGCAACCAATGTCAACCTGGTCCCTTCGTGAGAGGTGAACTTCTGCAGCACCTTGTTTAGGATCTTGAAAGGTGGAAAGGCATAAACGTCCAGGTGAGACCAGTCCAGCAGGAAAGCGTCTATGTGGGCTGCCTCTGGATCTGGAACTGGAAAGCAGTAAGTCGAGAGCCTCTTTGTCAGTGAAGTTGCAAAAAGATCTATGGTGGGTTGACCCCATGTCATCCATAGCTTCTCGTACACAGTCTTATGCAACGTCCACTCCATGGAGATGACTTGTCCTCTTCTGCTGAGGCAGTCTGCCAAGACATTCATTTTTCCTTGCACAAATCTCGCCAAAGGAGAGATGTTACTTGCCTTAAATGGAGTTCCTTCTGATCCGTGGATCAAAGACCCGTGCATTCCAGACTGTCCAGTGGAGCTCCCTAACCCAAATCCGATGCATCTGAATACAACACATGGTTTGGGTTCTTGATCGCAAGAGAAAGACCATCTTGAAGTCTGATGTTGCCGTCCCACCAAGTAAGACATGTCTAGACTGAGTTGGAGATTGGGAAAGAATGAATGATTTAAAGTTTTCAGGCATCCTGACATCTAAGGTCATTGACGCCGGTAACATTTAATTTATGTATACAAAAATAAAAAATGAAATAAAATAAAAAATTAGAGAGTATTCAATTAAAATCATAAAAATTGAATGTCATAAAAGTTAAATATTTTTCAGAAGACCTGCTTCTGAAAGAAATCTAAAAATGCCACTTGCATGGTAGGACACATCATTTCCAAGATTCTTGGCAAGGATGAACCTGCCACCCTCACCTCGAGCCTCAAACAAATATCTATTCCGCAAGTTGTTATAATTGGGGCATTCGGTCAACAAATGCCTTACTGTTAGAGGTACTAAACAGTCCTCACAATACGGTTGGTGTTGGCCCTTCAGCAGAAACTCATGTGTCAACCGAGTGTGACCAATACGGAGACGACAAAGAGACGTCTCCCATTTTCGGGGCATCATATTATACCTCCAAGGAGATATGACATTTGTTACCTCTCACATTTTATTCCCATCTAGGCTATCCCATTGCTGTTGCCATTTATTGCAAACCAATTTCTTGATGTCAGGTAAGAAATCATTACAGGCAATGGGATACCTTCTTGGCAGCAACTCGGATGCAGCATTCTTAGCCAGTAAATCTGCCTTCTCATTCCCACACACACCTACATGTGCTGGAACCCAACAAAAGTGAACTGTTATACCTCTCCGTCCAATAATAAAAAGCTATTCTAAAATCTTTAAAACTAGAGGGTTATTAGAATTAAAAACTTCTATAGCTTGAAGGACACTCCTTGCATCACTAAAAATTGTAAAATTACCCTCCTTCTCCAATGCTATTTTCTCAATAGCGGTTAATATGCCATACAGTTCCGCAGTAAATATGGAAGCGGTCAGAGGAAGTGCACCTCTACAATTAAAACTATTACTGTACCCCAAATCCAACTCCAGCATCAGATTTGGAGCCATCAGTATCGATAAAAGTTGATCCTCTATGTTCTTTAACATGTTCATTAAAAAGAGACCTGGCTTCTACGTCTGACATATTCTTCTTATTTCCTATAAAATATTTACAAAAAGATATCTCTGGTAACTTCCATGGAGGCGTTGATGATACCTTGAATGGAAGTACCTTACATCTAATTATATCCGGACTGTTTAATAATTGTTTCACCCGAAAGCCATAGGGTTGAGGAGATTTTGGGTGCATTTCAAAGTATGTTGGGTGCCTTACAAGGCTTGCAGTCTGGAAGGCTAAAGAATTAGGGAGTCTTTGCAATCTAAACCAATACCGAAGAATAGAAGACATCCGGTAAAGGTTTAGTGGTAACTCTCCAGCATCAACAAGGAGACTTGGGATAGGTGATGTTCTGAATGCTCCCGTGGACAATCTAATACCTGCATGATGTATTGAATCTAATATTTTCAACCAGCTTGGGGTGGCTGAAGAATATACCTCACAACCATAACTAATTTTGGAAAAAATCAAGGCCTTGTATAATTTTAAAATAGTATTGCGGTCTGCCCCCCATGATGTATGGGACAATACTTTTAAGATATTCAGAGCTTCAACACATTTTGCTTTTAGTGCTTTTAGGTGAGAAACCCATGTAAGTCTACAGTCAAATATCAAACCTAAAAATTTGGTTTCCGATACACATGGGATCCGTTGACCTTTAATGTATATATCCGGGTCTGGATGTGCTCCCCGTATACGACAGAAATGTACAATAGTAGTTTTACTTGTTGAGAACTTAAATCCATTCATATCGGCCCACTGGATAATTTTGTCAATTGAGAGCTGTAGTTTTCTCTCAACCGTTGCCATTCTGGCTCCAGCAAATGATATTTAGAGATCATCCACAAATAATGTTTAGAGAACATCCTGGGGAATGGCTGAGGATATCCCATTAATTGCTAGTGCAAAAAGGGTTACACTCAGCACACTCCCCTGAGGAACTCCTCCTTCCTGGCACTTACTCTCTGATAGAGTTTCCCCCACTTTCACTTGAAAAACTCTACGTGAAAGAAATGCCTGAATAAATAGCGGCAGCTCTCCTCTCAAACCCAATTCATGAATGGTTTTAAGAATACCATATCTCCATGTGGTATCATATGCCTTTTCAAGGTCAAAAAATACTGTAACATGGTGCTGTTTGGAAGCTAAGGCTTCACAAATAGAACACTCTAGTCATATCAACACATCAGTCGTTGAGTGCATTTTTCTGAATCCACATTGGATCGGTGATAAAATACCTTTCTTTTCAAGGTACCATATCAGCCTTGCATTGACCATCTTCTCCATGATTTTACATAAACAAGATGTCAATGCAATAGGACGATAGTTTTCTGCTAAATCTTGTCTTTACCGGGTTTTAAAAACGCTAAAATAATGGCTAGTTCCCAAACACTTGGGTAACTATGATCATGCCATATTCTATTAATAATACTTAAAATAAATAGCTTTGTATTAAAATGTACATGTTTAATCATTGCATATGGAATTCCATCGGGTCCAGGGGCTGTATCATTGCAATGAGCAAGTGCGGAATCAAATTCTCTCTCAGTGAAAGGAGAATTATACGACTCTTCCCTTCTTGTTGCAAAATTTTAAATTTTCTTTTCTTCAGTGCTCCTATACTGGTGACCAGGGGCTCCTTCACACTTGCTGGATACATTTGAAAAATGATTAGCCAGGGCATTGCTAACTTCATTTGCTTCAGTTACATACTGGCCATTCACCCTCAACACTGGTGGTGGGTTGGGGGTGAATTTGCCAGCTATCTTTTTTACTTTCCTCCACACAGAAGATGGTGGTGTTCTACTGTTAATGGAGGAAACAAAAGACATCCATGACTGGCGCCTTGCTTCTTTCATGGCACGACGGAACAGTGCTCTACATTTCTTGTACATAATTAAATTCTCATCAGTTCTGCGTCTACGCAATCGTGTTAGAGATCTTCTTGTGGCTCTGTGGAGTGCAGTTATTTCTGAAGACCACCACGGGACTGGTCGTCGTTTGAATAACCCTGTTGTTTTGGGAATTGAATTGATTCCTGCTGTATTGAGGGTTCCATTCAGTAGGTCTATGGCATCATCAACACTTTCAAACTGTTCTGCTCTCCCTTCGATTTCACTTAGCTCACATAATTTAACCCAGTCTGCCTTGTCTAGATTCCAACGTGGCAATCTTTGCAAAGGCGGACCTTTGTTGGTGTTTATGATGATTGGTGCATGATCACTAGTATGCCAATCGTCTAATGTCCTCCAATCAAAATCAAGAAGGCAGTTAGAGCTTGCAATTGAAAGGTCAATGCATGACAAAGTACCTGTCTGAACATGGAAGTGTGTGGGCTCTCCTGTATTAAGGAGTCCCACATCCTCATTCTCCACAATTGATGAGATAATATTGCCCCTTGTGTTGGCCAAAACATCACCCCATACAGGATGTCTACCATTCATATCTCCCAGTAAGAGAAAAGGTTGAGGGAGTTGTTGAATGACCTCTGCTAAATCATCATATAAAATATTATCATTTGGAGGTAAGTACAGAGAGCATATTGTATATTTTCTCCCTATATCAATTTGTACAACAACTGCCTGCAGGGTTGTACGTATAGATATAGGTATTTGGGGAACATCTCGACGAATGTACATGAGACTTCCGCCATGGCTCCCTACTCCGTGATCATAAGGTGTCCTATAACTAATATATTCGCGAGGACAAGGGGTATTAGCATCAAGCTTGCTCTCCTGGAGACATACAATTATGGGGGAATGCTCGTGAATTAAGAGCTTAAGTTCTTCATATTTGGCCCTCAAACCCTGACAATTCCATTGCAAAATGGATGAAAAAACAATGTATTATTTTCTGGAAGACATCTTTGATGAGGTCTTCCCATTGACAGTTTTTGATTTGACAATATTTTCTGTAGGCTTTTTAAGTTTGGGTCTTGATAAATTAGGTTTTATATTGGCCTTTTCAGTGTTGTTGTTACCTAATTCTTGTGGGGGATGGTGGACCTCCACTTGAATTTTTGATTGATTCAAGAAGTTTTCCTGTTGATCTGAAATATCAACAGGCAAAACATCATATCTATTTGAAGTCATAACTTTGGTGTTTTTAATGGATGGGGTGAGAGAGATGGAGGTCTCTCTCTTTTCCTATTGACAGGTGGTGATTTATTAGGTTTTGATGTTTTCCCCACTACAGGCGCACCTGATAATTCTGTTTCATGTGGAACGTCCATCAAATCAGGCAAAGATATAGCCTGAGAGGGGTTAGTATTATCCTTTGTAGTGGGGGACAAAGGTTTACTGGAGGTGAGAAAGGTCTTACGTGATATTCTTGCCTTATCCTCTAGAATTCTATCAGAAGATAGCAAATTTCTTTTCTGGGGAATAGAGGCAGTATTAGGTGGGCTGGATGTCTCCTGCCTCATTTTTTCTCCCGATTTCAATACTCTTGCATAACTTGCTGATTTACTCAATAGTCTCTTGGCATGCCCCACACTTATGTGTTCAATACTGGATTTATTGAGAGCAGCCTCTTCTAATTTATATTGCTGGCAGTTCCTATCCGTAGATTTGTGATTCTAATTGCAGTTTATACAATTGGCCTCTAATGTACAGTCTCCATGGTAAACATTAGAGCATGTACTACACATTTTATCATTCTTACATACTTTAGATGGATGCCCATATCTAAAGCAATTAAAACATTGCAGCGGCTTCTGTTTAAAATTTCACACTTTAATTCGTTCATTCTCTATGTAAATGTGGAAAGGCACATCAGCATCCTGGAAAATCAGGATAATCATTGACGTTCCAGGTACTTTATGCACTTTCCACACAGTTAAAGGACACATGGCCAATATCTCCTCTTCTGTGAATTCATATAAGTCTCTATTAAAAACTACTCCCCTTCCATAACTGAAGTTTAGATGGGGTTTCACATCCAGCTTTATGTCTTCGTTATCTGTATTCAAATTGCATAGTATAACCGATTGAGTTTCTGATTTGGCACTTATTAGGAAACTGTTCTTTCCAAACCGAGATATATCTCCTGGTGCGATAGTACCTACTTTCTTTTGAAGAAATTTACATATTTTGAAATAATTTCCAGTACTCCCTTTTGATTGAGCAACAAGCCACTTTGGTGGTTTTGGCTTTCTCTGGGAAGGTACAACTACCTCTATACTTTTATCAATCCAATCTGCAGGCCTATATACATCCAGATTCTTAGGTACCCGATCGCAAAGAGCACCCTTGAAATTCAAATTACTGATTTTAATATTTATGATATCATTGATAGCTTTGAATGCTTCATCATGGTTATCAAATGATATCCATAAATCCCATTTGTCACCATCAAGCCTCATTCTAATTTCCCTGATGTGACCATAACATTGAAATAATTTATATAGAACATCGTAATTGGTTTCAATGGGGATCTGAGTTATGTGAAGGATTCGCAAATTCTCCATGTCACCCAAATTACTTTGTTTTTTAACATAAGTAGCATGGTCCTTTAGAGTTTCCGGGTCGTCAACAGAGGGGTTAGTTTTTGGAGTAGAAGCAAGCCGGGTTATCCACCTCTTATCAGAGGATTTCAGTCCTCCTATCCCATGTGGCCCAACACGAGAAGAGGCTTCAGCGGGGACCAGTCCTCTATTAGAGAGGGGCTGCCTCTCTTAAGGTGGGCGTACACTGGTCAGTGGGGGTAGTTAGCCCCTCCCACCGACGACTCCAATACCTAGCATCACCCATTACCCGCAAATATGGGTGACTTAAAACCGGATCATTGGAGCCCGACTCTTAACAGACTTAGTCCGCACCCAATGGGGTCTGCCAGAGGGTGATGGCGTCTAAATTTGTACAGGTTGAGATGGTATGACATCCATCCCACCCTGCGCCAAATCCAAAGCAGCAGTCAAAACCTAAGTCGTACAAGCTAAAGTCGTCAACAAGTTCATCCCCAAGAGGAAGAGATGGGAGAAAATAAGAAGTAATCAAAAGAACGGAGAGAAAGTGCTGACTAATTTAGTTGGATCAACAGTTGGGCACCGAGGTCCAGTGGGGAAGTAGTTCCCATTGTTCATTAGAGATTGGGAAAGAGATACTCTCTAAGCCCTTCTCCTTGTTCCAATGGTTTAGGTGAAATTGGAGAGGGCATAGGTTGAGTCTCCCCAGAGAGATAAACTACTCCAGCGATGAAAGAGTTCCCACGAGGCTAGTTCAAACTCTTACAGAGCAACTGTTTTTCTCTTGCAAGTGAAGGACTTTTAACAGAGCTTGTTCCATTCTTGTGGGAGACGAAAAGGCCCGAAAAATCAGACACTGTATCTCCATTCCCAAATAAAGAATAGTCTGGGATGGGGTACTGTAAGTTACGATTTCTCTACGTTCACTATGAGACCTAGCTCCTTGGTTAGGTCTAATGTCCATTAGAGGCTCTCCAGACAGCGATATAATGACGACGCCCTGATTAGCCAGTCGTCAAAATAAAGGGAGGCTCTGAATCCTCAAAAAATGTAGAAAGCTTGCTACATTTTGCAAGGGCCTTGTAAAAACAAGAGGAGCAGGAATGAGGCCGAAGTACAGTGCTCGAAATTGGTACATTACTTTCCCGTCCACAAACCTCCGATGTTGTTGAAAGTTTGGATGAATCGGGATGTGGAAGTATGCATCCTGAAGGTCGAGAGAGACCATCCAGTCGCCTTCCCTTACTGCTGCCAAGACAGATTTGGTAGTCTTCATCGTGAAGTTTGTCTTGACAATGAACACATTGAGCGCACTTACATCTTAAGTACTCCTGCAGTGAACGTGGCTGCCAGATCATTGGAGCCATCCCTGATAGCCTTGTTCCTGCAGTGAACGTGGCTGTCAGATCATTGGAGCCATCCCTGATAGCCTTGCTCATGCATGACATAATTGTACAGCAATAAATTGACAGCTGGAGAGACCTTCTTACTTAAGGCTCCCAGGGACCAATCCAACAAATAAAAACTTCAAACGCTCGAAAAAACTCCTAACAGGAGATGGTCTAGCTCTGAAGCCGACCATAAAATCTTGGAGCGTCTCATGGCTAGACGACGAGGAGAGTCCACAAGGCTTAAGAAGTCTCCCTGGGCAGAGGCAGGTACTCCCAAGCCGAGAACTTCTCCTCGAGCTTCTCCTGTGTCACACCAGATGCCCGAGCGAGAAGCTAATTAAGAAGGAGGAAAAGCAAAAGCAGACTTTCCTAAACTTCTCCTGGATTCCAACCAGTCTCCCAGTAAGAGCATGGCCCTCTTGGAAGAACAAGAGAGAACTGACTTCGTAAAAGTAGGCGTCGAAGAAAGTCTAGGACAAAATTTCACTAAAGAAATTCATAATTAAAATACAAGGGATTGTTGGACCACCCTAGGTTATTCTTCTTCTGAATGACTCCCAAAGGTACATTAGTTGAAAGGGGGTCATCAACTTCTTCAGAAGGCACATCATCTGATAAATCTAAAGTCTTGCGAGAAGGAGATTTATATTCAGAATGACGTGAAGGAAAAGCCTGACAGGCTACATCCACTTGTATATGAACAGAAGTTAAAGTTGGAGGGTCGATGTCACGTTGTGACTGCAGAGAATGTTATTCTACTACACGTCGTGACAGAAGTAACTGACGTTCAAACGTCCCGTAGTAACAGCGGTGACTGCTGTTCGATGCTATATCGTGACTACGATGACTGACCCTCGACGTCACGTCATGTCTACGGTGTCCACCGCTCAACGTCACGTTCTGCATCTCAACCTCACGCTGTGACTGCGGTGGCTGACGTTCAAAGCGATCAAAGTTACATCGAGATTTATGCTCCGCATCTCGCTTAACAGCAAAGCTGTCACTAGAGATAACGTCAGCGTGGCGTAACAAAGCTCGTCTAGAAGGTTGAAGACCCGAATCACGTATCCCAGAACCGTGACGTACAAAAAGCAAAGGATCCTTTCGCACAGGAACAGGATCGAAAGCTTCTATTGAAGAAGAAAGCTTTAACAGCATATCTAACTTCGGATCAACCTGTGACTGCAGTGGCTGACGTTCAAACGTCACGTAGTAAACAGCAGTGACTGCTGATCGATGCTATATCGAGACTACGGTGACTGACACTCGACGTCACGTTGTGTCCACGGTGTCCACCGCTCAACGTCACGTCGAGTCTGAAGCAGAAACGTCTGTACATGAACGTCATCGCTATGAACGGGACTCTTATTATGACTACAGCTAGGACGTTGAACTTGTTCTGAAGGAACTAATAAACGTTTCAACCGTCTCGAAACTATACGCCCAGGCTTTTAAAGAGACGAATCATCGGAAGACGAGGAGAAACTTCGTCTCTCCTGTCTTATGGCAAAGACGTGCTTGCCGAGCAACGTCTGATACCTTTGAGGGAACGTCTGTTCGTTGGTTTACACTCCTCACTCCCTTAGGTCCTACGACATTCCCTCTCCCTGGTGCAGGGGAGCCTGAAAGAGGTCTCGGACTAGGCAAGTGACAAGCACGAACAAACGAACCCTCCGCAGCACAGAACATGTTTTTTGCACTTACTTCACTGATATCGTATTTTTCAATAATTTCACATTAGACATGAATAAAACTGATTTCTACCTGAAGCACGCAATTCTCCCTTACATCAAAAGGTTAGAATTGCGAAATGAGTCGTATAATGTAAGCACATTAGTACAAAATGAAACACACATGCAAAATGAATAAACATACATATATATCGAATAAAACGGAAATATATAAAGTTAAAAAGATCAGTGACTGGGGAGGAGACTAAACACTAGTTCACTAAGGACTACGTTTTCAATCTCTCACCGTACAGTGCCTTGGGACGAGAATAAAAACTAAAACGTTTTATCCTCTCTCCCCGTACAGAGACTTGGGACGAGAGTAAAAAACTGAATCGAGAACAACGTTACTCGCTCCCAAACTCCTTGTACAGAGACTTGGGACGAGAATAAAGATCGGATCGTTCTCTCTTTCTCTCTCTCTCTCCGTCTCTCTCTCTCTCTCTCTCTCTCTCTCTCTTGTCACACACAAGAGAATGGCCCACTCACCCTTCGTCAACAACAGGTTATTTGACCAAAGGAAAAAACTGAAAGGACTAAGAAATTTAAAATTAACAAGTTCCTTTAAATTAGTATCTAAAACACTTCAGTTTGAAAGAAGAATGAACAAAACGTCAAAATCGATTTACTCTTTCTGCAAAGTGAAACCGTGATTCTCTCTTTCTCTATCGTAACGATAGAGCGCAAACTGCGTAGCATAAATAAACCAAACGTTAGTTCATCTTTGAAAAAACAGCACGAAGACTATTCAAAGAATATATTTCTTAAAATATTTTCTAAAAAATATTCATCTCATAACTCTTACAGAGCAACTGATTTAAACTTAACAAAAACTAAAAGTTGAATGGGCTCAACGTTGTTTAACTTCGTTTTCCAAGTTAGGACCGCCTACAAGGAATAGGTAAAGGCCGCATATAAACAAAACATAAAATTTATCTTGATGTTTAGTATAAATGGAAAGCTAATCGAAGAGGCCTAATAAAGGCGGGTGAGATATAAAATATAAAATATATAGAGGTAAATCTATAAATATCAACAATAATTTATAAAGTGATAAAATAAATACTAAAAGCCTTAAACACACTTCCGTACACTGAGGGAAGGGTCGGCCATCTTTTCTCTATGGAAAAACCAGAGATTAAAAAAAAAAGCAAGGGCAAAACACTTTTCCTCTCCTTTCAAAAGCATTTCTTTTGAAGATAGTATTGCATAATCCAACACGGCGAAAGCAATAAAACCAAAACCAAGTACTTCACCAATTCGGTAGAAAAAACGAGGTCATAAAGCGAGCGGAACCAACTTGTCGACAAGACCGACAGAGAAGAACTGGAGATGTTGACAAGTATATGCGGTATCTGGCCGATAGTCGGCGCTGGTGGTCACACCCGCAACCTTCACGGCGATAGCTCGCGAGTTTTTGGAATCTGTCGAGCCGTCGGAGACGTCAGCTATTATATATTTACCGGCTAAGTTTAATATTTAAAAAAATACTGTAACATGGTGCTGTTTGGAAGCTAAGGCTTCACAAATAGAACACTCTAGTCATATCAACACATCAGTCGTTGAGTGCATTTTTCGGAATCCACATTGAATCGGTGATAAAATACCTTTCTTTTCAAGGTACCACATCAGCCTTGCATTGACCATCTTCTCCATGATTTTACATAAACAAGATTTCAATGCAATAGGACGATAGTTTGCTGCTAAAAACTTAGTCTTTACCGGGTTTTAAAAAGGCTAAAATAATGGCTAGTTCCCAAACACTTGGGTAACTATGATCATGCCATATTCTATTAATAATACTTAAAATAAATAGCTTTGTATTAAAATGTGCATGTTTAATCATTGCATATGGAATTCCATTGGTCCAGGGGCTGTATCATTGCAATGAGCAAGTGCGGAATCAAATTCTCTTTCAGTGAAAGGAGAATTATACGACTCTTCCCTTCTTGTTGCAAAATTTTAAATTTTCTTTTCTTCAGTGCTCCTATACTGGTGACCAGGGGCTCCTTCACACTTGCTGGATACTTTTGAAAAATGATTAGCCAGGGCATTGCTAACATCATTTGCTTCAGTTACATACTGGTCATTCACCTTCAACACTGGTGGTGGGTTGGGGGAGAATTTGCCAGCTATCTTTTTTACTTTCCTCCACACAGAAGATGGTGGTGTTCTACTGTTAATGGAGGAAACAAAAGACATCCATGACTGGAGCCTTGCTTCTTTCATGGCACGACGGAACTGTGCTCTACATTTCTTGTACATAATTAAATTCTCATCAGTTCTGCGTCTACGCAATCGTGTTAAAGATCTTCTTGTGGCTCCGTGCAGGCCAGTTAGTTCTGAAGACCACCACGGGACTGGTCGTCGTTTGAATAACCCTGTTGTTTTTGGAATTGAATTGACTCCTGCTGTATGGAGAGTTCCATTCAGTAAGTCTATGGCATCATCGATATTATCAACTTGTCCTGCATCCCCCTCAATTTCGCTTAGCTCACGAAATTTATCCCAGTCCGCCTTGTCAAGACTCCATCGTGGCGATCCCTGTAAAGGTGGGCCATTGTTGGTGTTTATGATGATTAGTGCGTGATCACTAGTATGCCAATCATCTAATGTTCTCCAATCGAAGTCGAGAAGGCAATTAGAGCTTACGATTGTTAGGTCAATACATGACAAGGTACCTGTCTGGACATGAAAGTGTGTGGGCTCTCCTGTGTTAAGGAGTCCCACATCTTCATTTTCCACAATTGATGATATGATATTTCCCCTCGTGTTTGCTAAAACATCACCCCACAAAGGATGTCTACCATTCAAATCTCAAAGTAAAAGAAAAGGTTGAGGGAGTTGTTGAATCATCTCCACTAAGTTGTCATACAAAATGTTATCATTTGGAGGCAAGTACAGAGAACAAATTGTATATTTTCGCCCTATGTCGATCTGTACAACCACTGCCTGCAGAGGTGTACGAATAGACAGAGAAACTTGGGGAACATCTCGACGAACGTATATGAGACTTCCGCCATGGCTCCCCACTTGGTGATCATATGGTGTCCTATAACTAATGTATTCGCGAAGACAAGGGGTATTATGATCAAGTTTGCTCTCCTGTAGACAAATAATTATGGGGGAATGCTCATGAATAAGGAGCTTAAGTTCTTCATATTTGGCCCTTAAACCCTGACAATTCCATTGCAAAATGGAGGAAAAAACTATGGTTTATAATTTGGGAGACCCCTTGGATGGAGTCTTCCCATTAGCAGTTTTTGATCTAACACTATTTTTAGGTGGTTTTATTAAAGAGGGTCTTGATAGATTGGGTTTAGAATTTATGATTTTCTTTTTGTCTTTTTGATCTGATTGTTGAGGAGGTTGGTGGACCTCCACTTGAATTTCCGATTTATTTAAATTGACTTCCAGATCAGAAATATCAACAGACAAATCATCATATCTATTTGACGTCGTAATTTTGATATTTCTTATGGAAGGGGGCGAGAGAGATGGAGGTCTCTCTCTTTTCCGATTAGTAGGTTTTGAGCTACCAGGTTTTTGCACCTTCCCCAATACAGGTGCACCTGGTAACTTGGTGTCAGGTGGCATCTCCATCAAATCAGGCAAGGACATGGTCTGGGAGAGGTTAGTACAATTGTTGGTAATGGGGGACGAAGGCTGTACAGAAATGGGCAATGACCCATTTTTAATACGCTGTGGCGAAGCCTCAGAAGGCAATATGATTACCTTGTCATGCAGTACTTTATTATCAGAGGTTGTATTTCTTTTCTTAGGATTACTGGCAGTGCTAGGTGGGGTTGCTGTCTCCTGTGGTAAATTTACCTTTGATTTTAAGGCCTTTGCATAGCTGGTTGATTTATTCAACATTCTTTTTGCATGTCCCACACTTATGTGTTCTAAACTTGATTTGTTTAGGGCAGCTTCCTCCAACTTTTACAGTTCGCATCTCCTATCAGTTGATTTATGATTCAAATTGCAATTTGAACACCTGGCCTCAAGTGTACATTCTCCATGATAAGTTTTGGAGCAAATACCACACATTTTTCCATTTTTGCAAACTTTGGATGGGTGTCCAAATTTAAAACAATTAAAACATTGCAGGGGCTTCTGTTTGAAAGGCCGAACTTTAATCCTTTCATTTTCAATAAAAATATGGAAAGGTACATCAGCATCCTGGAAAGTAAATATAATCATTGAAGTTCCAGGAACCTAATGCACTTTCCATACATTTAATGGACACATAGAAAGTATCTCCTCCTCTGTAAATTCGTATAGGTCCTTATTAAAGACCATTCCCCTTCCATAACTAAAATTTAGATGAGGTTTCATTTCCAATGTAATTTCATCACTGCCTGTCTGTAAGTTAGACAGTATTGCAGACTGAGACGAAGATTTGGCATGGATGAGATAACTGTTCTTCCCAAAACGAGATATATCTCCAGGTGCTATGGTTCCTACTTTTTTTTTTGGATAAACTTACATATCTTAAAATAATTCCCTATTATCCCTTTAGGTTCAGCTAAGAGCCACATTGGTGGTTTGGGTTTTCTCTGTGAAGGCATGGGTACATTTCTATCTTTTTCAAACCAATCAGCAGGTTTGTACACATCCAATTCCTTTGGGACCTTATCACAAAGAGCTCCCATGATGTTCAATTCGTTAATTTTGATACTACTAATATTACTTATGGCATTAAACGCTTCATCATGACTTTCAAAAGATATCCAAGAGTCCCATTTTTCATCTCCAAGTCTCATCCTTATTTCCTTTATCAATCCATAGCACTCAAATCCTCTATATATATCATCATAATTTGTCTCTAATGGGATTTGGGAAACATGAAGGAATCGTAGTTTCCCCGTGTTACCCAAATTGCTAGATTTTTTAACAACAGTAGAGTGGTCCTTTCTAGTTCAAAGGTCGTCAACAGAGTTTTCCTTAATTACAGTAGCAGAGGTCGTCAACAGTGCCGGGGGGGGGGGGGGGGAGTCAGCAAATCCAGGGGATGGGGAGTCAGTATTTGAAGGGTCCATATTTAAGGGTGGGTTTTTCAGGTTTTTTGTTGTTGTTTTGTTGGGGTACCTGCTTGAGAATTATAAGAAAGTATCATACGTTGGAAAGGAAATTTGTATTCTCCACTATCGGCACAATGAGAGTATACTTCCCCGATGGTCCACTCCATACCCTACCCGAAGGATAGCATCAAAACAGATATAGAGGCACAGGTGTAAGCTAAACCCGCCTGTTAGGACTGAGACCAAAGTAATATGGAATCATCCTCCCCATATCTGTAATGATGGGCTTCCGGCCAAAAGCCAAGAGTCCCACCTCAAGGATTGGATCCCCCTGGATTCCGATGACCCAACCCTTGAGAGTAGTTCCGCCAAAAAGGTCCAAACCATCTTTGGGATGGCTGAGATCATCCAATACTCTCATATATAGCTTTGAATACAAATACCTCCCAACCATGATCCCTTCTCCCATTCATCTAAGCAGGCAGTAATAATGAATGTGGAAATATCCACGCCATTTAAATAAAATAGAAAAAAATAGATAAATAAATAAATGAACAAATAAAATAAATAAATATATATATATATATATATATATATATATATATATATATATATATATATATATATATATATATATATATATATATATATATATATATATATATATATATATGCATACATCTACATATATATATAACTAAAAAAATAATAATCATAGAGATAGGACAGCAAGATGAAAGAAAGTTAATAAAATTAGGAGAAGGTCGAAGTAATATTAAGCAGAAGAAAAAGATGAAAGAGAGAAATTTAGATTCGAACTGGGGGAGCAATTTCCCGAAGTTCGAGAGCCCTCTTGCTAGTCACCAAGATTCAGCACGGGAATGAAATGCCGTGCTGAAGCTCAATGACTTCAGCAAGGCATTCTCTCATTAAGAGGGAGTTAGGTGGCAATCTGAAGCCTGGCGTAATGGTTCATAGGGAGGTCTCTTAAGAGACCTGAGAACTCGAACCACCTTCCATGGAGGAGGTCTCACTTCCAACTGAGGGCAGGTAAGTTCATAACTTCGTATGAGTAGGGAAAGTTCCAGCGAGGAAGAAATGTCAATTCCTTTGAGCCTGAAGGCTAGACTTAAGACTGAGCAATAGCCTTTCACTGCCGAGACTGAAAGGCGCATTTCTTCCCACAAATACATGAGGAACTCCGCTATTGTTAGAATAGTGGCATCGAGTGGAGAGAGACCCCTTCCACGGCACCAACCACAGAAAACTCGCCACTTTGCCTGGTAGACAGATGCGGATGATTTTCGCAGATGTCCAGACATCCTAATCACAACTTGTTGCGAAAATCCTCTCTCAGCGAGGAGATGCTGGATAGTCTCCAGGCGTGAAGTCGTAGCGAAGCTACGGCTTTGTGGAAGATGTTGGCATGTGGTTGTCTGAGTAGATCGTATCGTGGAGGGAGTTCTCT
>NC_090750.1:24223422-24238422 GCF_036898095.1 Palaemon carinicauda
ATAATAGGACACTGCATGTATATATATATATATATATATATATATATATATATATATATATATATATATATATATATATATATATATATGCTAGACCATAATATTTCAGTGCCATATATATATATATATATATATATATATATATATATATATATATATATATATATATATATATATATATATATATATATATGCTAGACCATAATATTTCAGTGAAATATATATATATATATATATATATATATATATATATATATATATATATATATATATATATATATATATATATATATATATATATATATACATATATATATATATGCTAGACCATAATATTTCAGTGACGTATATATATATATATATATATATATATATATATATATATATATATATATATATATATATATATATATATATATATATATATATATATATATATATATATATATATATACAGTATATATATTTATGTATATATATATCGAAATAAGCCATATACTTTTGATACATTAATGTCTGGATTCTCTGAACGAATCTCGGGATCAGAGCCCCTGGCGAAATCACAAAAAGACAATAGCTTCTGACCGGCCGGGAGTAGAACGCTGGTCCAGGAGACTTGTAGGTACAGTGACATACCACTTGTCCATGTAGAAAGATAAAAGTCAATGATAATTCTTCTGTACTTATACCTGTCGAATTCAGGTTTTTTGTACATCGAATTGAAATCAACCCATCTTCACCATCGTAGCTAATTGGTATGTTTTTGAGTTGTCATTCGATTAATGACAAATTTTGCACATTTAGAGGTGTTTTTCATATTGAAATAAGCCATATATTTTGTAAACATTGATGTCTGGATTCTCTTAAGGACCTCGGGATTAGAGCTCCAGGCGAAATCACACAAAGACAATAGCTTCTGACCGGCCGGGCATCGAATCCTGGTCCATGAAACTTGTATATACAGTGACATACCTCTGTCGAAGGATTCCTGGCCTTCGCTGGTCCATACAAGTTTTTTCTTAGGGAGCAACTACAGCAGAAAAGTACGTGCAAAAACGTAGGTAAAATCCCTCCATCCCTAAGAAATGTTGTAACTGCTTTCTCGCTTGGTGGGGGCCGGTTGATGTTTTTCTTATTCGTTCGACGTTAGCGGTTACCGGGGAGATTAGTCCTCTTACTACTTCAAATCCCAAGTATCTAACCTTTGCCTTTCCAAATTTGCTGTTCTTTAGGTTTATCGTCAGGCATGCTCCTCGCAGTTTTTGAAATACCTTCTTCAGGATTTGGAGATGTTCTTCCCAGGTCGATGAATATACCATGATATCGTCGAGATATACTCCTACTCCTTCTATAGGTCCTAGAAGGTTATCCATTACTCGTTGAAAAGTAGCGGGGGCATTCATTAGTCCAAATGGCATGACGGTGTATTGATATAGCCAAAACGGGGCTATGAAAGCTGATAACAATTTTTCATTGTCGTCCAAAAGAATTTGATAATAGCCTTTTAAGAAATCGATCTTGGAGCCAAACCTCGCTTGTCCAATATGTCGAGAAGTTGGTTGATGAGTGGCAATGAATAATTATCGGCCATGCAGATCGAGTTTAACTTTCGGTAGTCCATACAAATCTTAAAAGATCCCTCCGTTTTTTTTTCACGAGCAAGAAAACTTTAAGGGCTAGAACTTTGGTTAATCCATTTTGTAACAAATAGTCCACTTCTTTTCCCATGACTTCTTAATGATATGGCGACAAGTCTTTCCGTTGTTTTGAGATGTACCTCATGCTTGTCAGATTGGTTCGTTTCAGGATGTCCGAGACAACTTCAGGGAAACTTCTAATTAATCGACCTAATTCCTCTTGTTACTCCTGGGTCAAATGAGTTAATTTCTCTCCCAAATTCCGAATTATAGACGAATCTTTTACTTTCCTTACTGCCCCTACCTCAGGTCCCTCGTCGACTTCTGTGGATGGTATGGTTTTCGCCATACACACTTGTGAAGCTTTGGTCTTGTTTTCACTCAAGTAGGGTTTCATTAGGTCAACGTGTACTTTATTCTGAATTTTCCTTATTTTGGGGGTTTCGATAACGTAGGTCCTTGAACCTTGTTGGTGAGTGGGAATATCCTTATCGGAAGGAAAACTAATACCTATTTCGTATCGAAAACTGTCTGTCCTTACTTTTCATATCCAACCTTTTCTTCATTTTTCCTTGACTCATCATAAAGTTTACTAGGGAAAATTTCCTTATCTCGCCAATCCTTTTCCTCAAATTCTTGACATATTCTCCATCTGTTTCCTCTCGGTCCTTCTATTTTTCTGCTAACATTTTAATCGGTCCTCATACTTGTTGTCCAAATACCATTTCCTTCGTGCTACATCCCATGCTTTCTTGATAAGCATAATGTAGCACGAATAACATCAATAGCAGTCGCATGTCCCATTCATTCCCTGTTTCATTACAGAATTCGATTAACATACTTTTCACAGGTTGATGAAACTTTTCTAATGCACCTTGGGGCTGTGGATGATAAGCAGTTGATAGTCGCTGTTTCACATCCAACTGTTTCATAACATCCTGAAATAATTTTGACGTGAAATTCGTTTCTTGGTTACTTTGAACAATCTACGGAATACCAAACTTAGTGAAAAAGTCTAGTAACTTCTCGGCAATTATTTTGGCACTGATGTTCCTGCCGGGTATGGCTTCTGTGTATCTCGTCACTGGACACATCAAGGTTAATATATATTCGTGACCTTTTTTTTCCTTGGTAAAGGTCCTACAGTATCGATTATTACCTTGATGAAAGATTCTACTCGCATTTCTATAGGGTGTTTGGCTTTCCAGCAATCTGACAAACGTGACATGCACAGCAAAACTTGCTCACTTCCTTATGCATGCCAGGCCAGAAAAAAGTATTTCTTAATCTTCTCCATCGTCTTCCTTATCACCATATGTCCTGTCTCGGGCGCTCCAGCGATCACCTGTCTTCTCAACATCTGAAGTTCCACTGATTCACATATTTTATTGGAACCATTCCAAAATTTGATCATATCTGGAATGAAACTTATAGAATATTGTGTAACATAGAAACTTACATGATAAAATACAATGCTGTTCGAGTTAACTCTAAAGGGGAAACTATCCTGATGTTATTTCTTTGGGTGTGACAAAGATGGTTTTTAGCCCCAGGTGGTTTCTTCAAAAATGTAATCCTTGATTACATTTTTGAAGAAACCACCCGGAGCTAAGAACATCTTTGGCACATCCAAAGAAATAAGATCAGGATAGTTTCCCCTTTATAGTTAACTCGAACAGCATTGTATCTTATCATGTAAGTTTCTATGTTACACAATATTCTATAAGTTTCATTCCAGTTGTGTTCAAATTTTGGAATGGTTCCAATAAATATTTGAATCAGTGGAACTTCAGATGTTACAACTTGGTGTAAACGATATTTTAACATGTTGATATAGGTTTCATTTCAATGTCAACATGTTACTTACCTTTATAACATTATTATTTATCATTATTTATGGTTTTTATTTCACTTTTAAAGGTTGTTTTTTTACTACTGTGTTTCTTTTCCTCTTGAGATTGCTTTCCCTATTACAGCATTTGTGCTTGTAGTAGTTCTTTTTCCAATTAGGGTTATAGTTTGGAAAATGATAATGATACTACACTACTACTACTACTACTACTACTACTACTACTACTACTACTACTACTACTACTATTAATAATAATAATAATAATAATAATAATAATAATAATAATAATAATAATAATAATAATGACTTATTAGGATCCGGATACTGACATCTTATAGAGTTATTCTTATACAGCAGCAAAACCAAACTACTAGAAATTGTCAATAATTTATGGTATGACCAAATGATGACTGATCTGTAAACTGAGTAGTAATGAAACTATCCTTCGTTTGGTTTGACCATTTGCTCCTGTCATAAACATTACTACACAAGCATACAAACCAAGAGTAACTCCCAGGTAAATGCCATTGGCAGTGATAGGATCACCCATTAGGCATGAAATACAGAGAATTGTAACACATATAAATACGGAGCAAAAATAGTATCATATCTTAAGTGATTATTTGCAACAAAGGCATTCATTACCTTTGCATGAAAGATGTCACTGAGGAATTCCTCTTTGAGTCAAACGTTCTTTGATCGTGCATTCCACTCTGCACTGTGCATTCTTCCTTTTTACCAAACGGCAGTTGTAAATTTATGATATGAATCACTTTCAACCCTCGTTTACACATTGGGTAGAAGAATATTGCAGTAAGGGTGAAATACATATAAGCCTGTTTTTGTGCACTGAATAGTAAACCATACTTTAATACTATTTTCTTTTTTGGTCAAACCAGCTCCGGGTGTTTTCCTGAGCACTGTAAAGTTTAGGTTCTTTAAAGATATGAACTTATTGTATCCTGGAAATTTATAAACAGACCGTTTTAAATGCTATTAACATTAGCAAAACTGTTAAAACAAAACTTAATTATATAGGAATTAATAAACTCGAGGTATGTATAATTCCTTCCTTATTGCTGATAGAAATGAAATAAGAACATAAATAGCTCTCCTCTCCTACATATAATTTTATGGGGCTAAGGTTCATATTTACATGAAGAAGTCATGTAATTTCCTGGAATTTGATGCTTCTCTCTCGGAAAAAAAAGCATTCTGACTGTATTTTATGAACAATATCGAGGTTTGACTTCTTTCTTCCGCCTCTTACTGGAACACCAACCCCCGCACCGTAGTGTAAGATATAAATGAACAATCATTCAAATGATGATACAATCATCATATTAGGCACACTTGTTCTTCAAGTAATACCAAGTAAGTCTGGCTGATTGAAAATCCGAGATGACCACCAAATTAGCCAGCTGAAGTTAACGTTTTGCTCGGAAGTAATTTTAGCTGTCCGAGTTGCATGAGATAGATATGGATTTCTATGTTTTCATAGCTGCTGAAATAAATTTCAATGTTTATAACGGAAACTGATAAATTTTTCTCAAGAATCTACTATTTATAAAGTAAACATATATATATTTTTCATGATTTTTCTCTTTGTAAAGCACACTAATACATATTTTTCTCACTAAGTTTCTCTTTGCAGAAGAACTGCATTGGCTTGTGAGCTAGATTAGAGGAGGGTAGCACACAGAAGGTTTCTGGGTGTCACAGAATACGTCAAACTCCAAAACTATTAAGTGAAAAAAGTTAATGAAATATGCATCCAGTGTTAACAGGAGAAGACAAGCACACCAGACCACTGCTTGTAGCTTGTACAAGGTTATTACTTCTCTGAAGTGTCTGGCATATCAGATAAAACCTTTGAGGATTGGTGTAAACAACGTAGGAAATAGAGCCCCATTTCCAATTCTGGAATCGGGTACTGGACATGGAGCTCACCATAATCACAGTGATCAGCGTCTTCAAAGAAAGGGGACTTTAACTTGTATTCTGGAACACTTTAAGGACTGATGATTTACTTCTTTGCAAATGAAAATATCAAGTATGTGTGGCGGATCCTAATTTACCTAAGAGATATGAAGCCAATAGATCAACTACATCCAGATGTGGTTATTAAGTTTGATAAAAGGAACTTCATCCCCCATAAGTTTAGAAGAGAATTCTCTGCCTAAGCAATCAATTAAAATAATGAGAAGAATATCATAGTGGTCAAAGGTGACGGAGAAGCAGTTGGGTTGGCAGAAGATGCCTCAGCGCTTCATGGATGGATGCTTGCTGGACCTGATGTTATTAGTTTAGTAGCTAGATACTATGTACTGTTTGATATGAAAGATGCCACCAACCTCAGTAGACACCATGAGCAGAGAATGGGTGCCGAAAAATCTTTTTTTTTGAAAAGGTGAAATCAATCTGAAGTTTTGCCGGCGATCGGCAACCCATTCAAAGAGGAACCAGTTCTCCTGCTAGTGCTAGACACAAAAAAACATTACGGACAACAACTCTAACTGAAATGTTTGCTAAACATCACCGGTGGGGCAAAGAACAGTTAATACCATTCGTTTTAGGGCTTAAGGAAGAAGATTACAGTCTCTTCTAAATCCAATCAATAAAATCCACTTTATTTCTTCACAGAAAAACAGGCTGAGAGAATTTATAAGGAGAAAATCATCAAAGAGAACATCAGCAGTTCTCAAGACTGTTCATGTTTTATCAGGACAGACACTGTGACTTACAAGAATTCTTTAAGCACGATAATCAGTCACACCCTGCATCTCTCAGTGACTGTGACCAGCCTCATACATGTCAGAAATAAAAACTAGTTGAAATTGCCCAAGTACACATCCCAGACAGAAAACCAAAGGAGTATGCAACCATCATTGATTGATCAACACTTATTAATGCCTTCCTCCAAGTACTTCAAAGACATTTCATGACTATGCTAAAGAATGCATCAACCCAAAAATGTGATAGAATTATACCAGGTGCGAGTGGGTGGATGTAGTCTTTTATGCATATAAGAGTAAAGTCTAAAATCCGAGATGAGGTTGAGAACAGTACAAGGAATAATAAGAAGTTTGTCAGGAACAAGTGAGACACCAGGTAACTGGTAAAGCTTCCTTCATGAGAGAAGCAGCAAGACAGATATTTCCCTTCCTTGTGGAAAATATGTGAGAACCAGAGGCGACAAATACAGTAATCCCCACAAAAGGAGAAGAGGCCATTAGCAACACAATATAGTCTTTGGAAGTAATGACTGATGGGAGAAAGTCCATTATCATTAAGGACAATGACACTGATGTGTTACCATCATTTTAGGAGATACATCTTAAGAAAATGTGAATTACCTTTGGCCAAGGAGTCAAGATTAGACGGAGGGATTCCACTCTCGGACGTAGTTTCTACAAAAGAGGTTGAGAAAGCTAGAGGGATCACATACTTTAATACGTTCATTGGATGTGATTTAATGTTTGCCTTCCATGAGAAATGGCAAAAATCAGCATGGGAGACTTGGAACGTATTTGATGATGTTTCTGAAACATTCACTAATCTCAGCTAGAATCCAACAGTGTTTCATGATCTTGACCTGCAAAGGCTGTAGAGAGGGATTGTCCTCATGTTATTATTATTATTATTATTATCATTATTATTATTATTATTATTATTATTATTATTATTATTATTATTATTATTATTACCAGCCAAGCTACAGCCCTAGTTGGAAAAGCACGATGCTATAAGCCAAAGGGTTCCAATAAGGAAAAATAGCCCAGTGAGGAAAGGAAGTAAGGAAATAAATAAATGATGAGAACAAATTAACTATAAATCGTTCTAAAAACAGTAACAACGTCAAAACAGATATGTCATATATAAACTTTAAAAATACTTATCTCAGCTTGTTTAACATAAAAACATTTGCTGCAACTTTGAACTTTTGAAGTTCTACTGACTCAACTACCCGATTAGGAAGATCATTCCACAACTTGGTCACACCTAGAATAAAACTTCTAGAATACTGTGTAGTATTGAGCCTCATAATGGAGAAGGCCTGGCTATTATAATTAACTGCCTGCCTAGTATTACAAACAGGATGGAATTGTCCAGGAAGATCAGAATGTAAAGGATGACAGAATTATGAAAAATCTTATGCCACATTCATAATGAACTAATTGAACGACGGTGCCAAAGATTAATATCTAGATCAGGATTAAGAAATTTAATAGACCGTAAGTTTCTGTCCAACAAATTGAGATGAGAGTCAGCAGCTGAAGACCAGACAGGAGAACAATACTCGAAACAAGATAGAATGAAAGAATTAAAACACTTCTTTAGAATAAATTGATCACCGAAAATCTTGAAAGACTTTCTCAATAAGCCAATTTTTTTTGTGCAATGGAAGAAGACACAGAACTAATATGTTACACAAAAGTAAATTTGCTGTCGAGAATCACACCTAGAATTTTAAGAGTCATACAAAGTTAAAGAAACATTATCAATACTGAGATCCGGATGTTGAGGAGCAACTGTCCTTGACCTTCTTACAATCATACTTTGAGTTTTGTTAGGATTCAGCTTCATACCCCATAATTTGCACCATGCACTAATTTTAGCTAGGTCTCTATTAAGGGATTCAGCAACCCCAGACCTACATTCAGATGGAATTGATGCAAAGAGAGTAGCATTATCTGCATATGCATCAAGCTTGTTTTCTAGGCAAAAACCACATGTCATGTGTATATAGTATGATGGGCCAAGAACACTACCCAGTGGAACACCAAACAACTCATTCCTATATTGCCAAAGGTGCCCATCAACAACAACTCTTAGAGATCTAATACCTAAAAAATAAAAAATAATGCTAAAAAACAAATCACCCACTCCCAACGGTTTGAGTTTGAAAATGAGCTCCTCATGATTACACCAGTCAAAGGCAGCAGTAAAATTAAGGCCAATCATACGAACGTCCTGCCCCCAATCAAGTAATTTCTGTACAGCATTCGAGATTGTAAGAAGGGCATCACATGCTCCAAAGCCTTTACGAAATCCAAATTGCAAACTAGGGAGTAGATGATTACCTTCAGCAAACCTATTAAGAAGTTTTGCTAGAAAATGTTCAAAAACTTTAGATAATATAGGAGTTATGGAAATTGTGCAGTAATCAGTTGGACTTGAGCTACCACAAACACATTTAAATAGAGGAGTAACATTACCAATTCTCCAACAAGTGCTAAAAGCTCCTCTTCTTGCTAACCTGCTCAAAATAACAGATAACTTTGGAGCTAAGAAATCTGCAGTCTTTATAAAAAAACTAAGGAAAAATACCATTTGGGTCTACACCTCCAAAAAAATCAAGGTCCACCAACAGAGCTTTAATTTCACGAGATAGAAAAGCTAAACTAGTTAGTTTAGCCTCAGGAAAACCAAGCGTAGCTGCTCCTGAAGATGAAGTAACACCAGGCATTATTGCCTGCAAGCAAATGCCATACAACTCCGTTTCACCAATATACACAGCCCTTAAACAAAGAATGCGAACTACAGTATTAGATTGGGATCATCTACGCCAAGGCAACCATCTCCAATCCAGACACAAGCAGTCCTGCTGAATGATGGTAGATACAGAAGGGAGAGACATGGCAGATATATGGGACAACACTACCCCTTATTGCAACAAGCTATCTAGAACTGACAAATTGTTCCTGTAAGAACGACTGCAAAGGAAGATACAAATGCTTACACTCAGCGCTCTCCTGGTCATCACTATGCAGCTGGTTATATAAGTAGCAGCGGCTGGAGGACATGGTTTTAACATTGTGATGCAAAGCTTACAAAATGAAAACGAACAATCTGGTGCCCATCTTAGAAAAAGAAACTGTGAAATCTTGAAAAATATATATCACTTTGCTTATAAATAACAAAATATTGAAATAGTATGTAATTTTGCGTCATAAACATTAATATCTACTTCCGTATGTTTGAATGATTAGAATCTACAGTATTTTCATATCATACAAATCGAATGAACAACTATAATCTATTCTAAGTAATACACCAACTTTTGGCGACTAATTAGCGGCTATCTTGGATTTTTGATTGGTCAATGAGCTACATTTGATTAGTATCACTCTGGGAACAAGTGCATCAAAATCTATGCTTTATCATCATTTTTATGATTCCTCTAAAAATTGCTGTCATCTCCTCATTCCGCTTACTCCTTTCAACCGTTGAACAGGTCTTTTTATAGTTTATATATGACATATCTGTTTTGATCTTACTGTTTTTAGAATAATTATTTGTTAATTTTTTTCTCATCGTTTATTTATTTCCTTATTTTCTTTCCTTACTGGGCTATTTTTCCCTGTTGGACCTATTAGGCTTATAGTATCTTGCTTTTCTAACTAGGGTTGTAGCTTGGCTAGTAATAATAATAATAATAATAATAATAATAATACTAATAATACTAATAATAATAATAATATTGGCCCGTCGAAAATGAGTATCAGTGTCAGTCAGGGTCAGGAAATAGGAACATGGTGTATGACCTCCTTTGTAGGCCTGCTTGAAACCTAAAGGTTTTAGCGGTTATTGAGTAAGAAATTATGAGGTTAAAAACAATATGACATTTACCAATACACACACACACAGACACACACTCACACACACATATATGTGTGTATATATATATATATATATATATATATATATATATATATATATATATATACATATATATATATATATATATATATATATATACATACATATATATATATATATATATATATATATATATATATATATATATATATATATATATATATATATATATATATATATATATATATATATATATATATATATTGCTTTACTGTCACAAGAATGACATGACTAAATATACTGTAAAAGATAGTAGAAAATATTGAGTGGTCATAGTTTATAGATTGCTTCATAAATTATGCGTTTAGACTTTAGATAAAAAAGAAAATCAGAACTTTTGGTAACCTATGGGAAACGCCCATGCCTGGAAATCTGTTAGACTGGGGTTGGAGACACGCTAAAGCTCCATAGTTTCTTGCAGTGTCTGCAACCTCATCATCCTAGTGAGCTAAGGTTGGGGGGGGTGTTTGGGGGAGTCCATTGGCTGCTGAGTCATCAGCAGCCAATGTCTTGGACTTCCTGGTCCTAGCTTTGGTGGAGAATTTGCGTGGGCCCTGATCATGTGAAAATTCGGTCACCCTCTAGGGCATTATCCAGTCCCTTGCTTCTGCCATACATAAGTGACCTTTAAACCTTTAAACTTCTTGAGAGAGAGAGAGAGAGAGAGAGAGAGAGAGAGAGAGAGAGAGAGAGAGAGAGAGAGAGAGAGAGAGAGAGAGAGAGAGAGAGATTTATAACTTTTTTTTTTAGACCGTTCATGAATGGCAGAGGCAAAGGATAGTGACTCTGCCCTTGTCAACAGGAAAATTCTCTAGAGAATGGCCATATTTGTATATGATCAGCCCCTAAACCCACTCTCCACCCAAGCTGGGAGCAGGGAGGCCAGGCGATGGCTGATGATGACTCAGCAGATAGAGCTATAGTCTCATCCAAACCCACATTCTTAGCTCACAAGGATGATGAGATTGCAGTGATCAAAGGAACTAAAAAGTTTGAGAGAGACTCGAATCCTAGTCTAGCATTCAGGAGGCAAGGACTTTACCAACAGGCCACCACAATAAAGGTATTATGAATCATATCTCGGAATACAGTGAACATCAGGCTTACTAAAGAATCATTGCATCCAGGGGCAGATTTAGGGCAGACCTCTGGGACATGTTTCCCGGGTCCCAACATTTAGAAGCCCCCACATTTACCCTCCAACACAAAGGTTGAAACCAAGGATTATAGTAAATCTAAAGCTGCAATAAGTAAATTCGGCTTTAAAACGAATTCTATTAGTGGAAAAAATGCTTCTCGAGACTACCTTTCTTCTCAATGGTATAACTGAAGGCTTACAACTCTCACCCACTAGTCCCCATTCACTAACCCCGCCCCACCCTGCCTTACTAACAGTATAACCGTTGGTTTCTTGAGATATCTTGATCCCTCAATTGCTTTTCTGAAATTCCATTGACCTCTTATTGAGATTACTTATTTGTGTGTCCATCATATCATTTAATAAAGGTTAGTGCAGAGCACAAAACTTCCATAAAATTGAGCATTAAAAGGTACCAATGGACCCGGTCACGTCCAAAATCCACCTTTTACCGCAAACTTCAATAAGGAAACTCTCAAGAGAATAAGGTTATGCTACTCAAAGGCCACTGGTAAGGTTTCCTGCCTTGTCTACAAACTTATTGGAGGGAGTGATGGCTTGTCAAGCAATGGGATTGATGACTGCAACAAATCAGCTGTACTGTAGATGAGCACGAGCACTAATTACGACACTGATCCTTGTCACTTATTTTAGAGAGGGCTGCGGTCTCTGGTTGAATAGATCAAGGACTTCCAAGGCAGAACACACATATACATAATTACTGGCAAAAAGTCATTAAAAGAAGTATCATTGTGATGTCATTCCTAGCTCAATGTATCCTTCCTTTTAGTGGATCTGATGAAATTGTTGGATTGCCCAAAAGTGGTAATTACGCCGAGATAATGGAGTTACTTTGTTTTTGATAATTTTCATTTACCTCAGTATAATAATTCAGAAACAGGGTAACAAGGTAATGGGCATACTATTTGTTATCCACACCTTATGGAGAATTGATATCAGAATAAGGAAAGTGGGTGCTTAAAGAGGTTATGGGGAGAGAGCAAAATTGTAAATACTTTCAGTGACAGTTGATTCAACACCAGATATCAATCATACTGATAAATTGTCAGTGGCAGTAAGATACATTAAGAATGGTGTTCCAGTCGAATGCTTTTCACTATTTCTAGAAAACACTGGGTAAACTGGACAGCAACCAGCAATTGCGTTACTTGAATTATTGGATGCAATCTGCCGTGATCAATATTGTGATAACGCAGCAAATATGAGTGGTAGATATAATGGGATGCAAGCTCTAAAGTATAAGGGAAAATCTTTTGGCCGTACTTATTCCATGTTTTTTACTCACTTTCAATTTGGTTGAACAGTTTGCTGTTGAATCCCGCAGGTGAGCTGTGGCATTTATTTGCTTTTTTTGAGAAATTATGTCTTCTTTTCTGGTTCCACAAAAAGTTTCTCCAAATTAAAGGATGCTTCAAAAACAAAGAAACTGGAAATACCTAAAATATTAAGGGTTGCAGAGCAATTCTCGAATTATAGGAC
Source organism: Palaemon carinicauda (assembly GCF_036898095.1). Lineage (NCBI taxonomy): Eukaryota > Metazoa > Arthropoda > Malacostraca > Decapoda > Palaemonidae > Palaemon > Palaemon carinicauda. The sequence continues at coordinate 24,236,213 of NC_090750.1, forward strand.
CGAATTACAAAGGCTACAGTGCATATTCACTGTATGATACAATGTGTATACTTGAAACAGTTTTTAATGTTAGCATCTGGAACTAGAAAATCTTTGCTGTCAGATGCGACTGATCTCAACACTGTTGGCAGCCTCATGAAATCTCTTAATTGTTTGTCGATTCACTGGGGGATAGATTTAAAGAGTTTTTTTTAATGAAGGAATATAACGGTCTAGCATATATATATTTAAGACTGAATAAGTGCGAAATATAAAACGTAGTGTGCGTTTAGATCTCTTGGATTATGCGAGATGTTCTGAGGCTATCCTCAGTCCAAGAGAGAATTTCAATGAGAATGGATTTGTCTGAATTCTTGATTTGTTGGTCCTTGAACTTCAAAAATGCATCTCAACATATAATAAAGCTAATGATAGTTTTGGTTTCTTATGCAACATCACTCAAATGGCTCACGAGGGTATCAAAGAAGCTTGCATAAGCTTACCTAACTGTACTCCCGTTATTTGAGTACAAGACTCTGATGAAATGGTTCACTTTGCTGATATGATTCACAAATGCTTGTTTGGCATTAAGGTTACTGAAACTGCATGTATATACAACTTGTTAATAAAAAGAAATATAATAGATACTTTTCCAAATGTAGAAATAATCCTAAATATTTGCTTGTTACTTAACCCTTTTAAGCGCTGTGGGGAGAGAGCATTCTCTAAATAAAAAATAACTAAAATTATCTTCGGTTAATGATGAGTCTGAGAGACTTGTCAACCTGACTATTCTCTCCTCAAAAGATATATCAAAATAAGAAAGAAGTTGGCCGAAAGGGTGAAAAGAAATATGAAGAAATATGAAATTTTGAGAAAACAGTTGTCAATACTATCTCTCTCTCTCTCTCTCTCTCTCTCTCTCTCTCTCTCTCTCTCTCTCTCTCTCTCTCTCTCTCTCTCTCTCTCTCTCTCTCTCTCTCTCTCTCTCGTGGATTAGAAAGAACGGATAGAAGAAAGTGGTTGTGTATATATACGTATTAAAAAGAGAGTAATAGTAGCGTAGAATATAATAGGTAATTTGAAAAGCTTCAAGATATGCTATTAAAACATAATATGCAACAAATAAACCACATTCCAACAAGAAAGGAAAATGTCCTAGATCTAGTATTTGTGAATGAGGGGAATTATGTTAAAGAAATAATAATGTATAACACGGGTATTTCAGACTACAATGTCATAGAATTAATAGTCCATTCCAAAGCAAGTGATCACAAAGATAATCAAAGCACAAAACGTTGGGAAGGATATGAAAAATATGATTTTTATAGTAAGAATATAAAATGGTCAGAAATAAATGAAGAACTGAACAAAGAATGGAACAATGTGTTCGTAAGTGATAGTATACAGGTAAATACGGACATAGGGTACAAAATACTGGAGAAAATGGTTGAAAAATATGTACCGAAAAAAAACAATAAACAGCAGGCATGCATACCAAGAGACAGATGGATCTTATTTCAGAAAATCAGAAAGTGGAAGAAAAATCTTGCAAGAGAAAAAATGTGTGGAAAATGATGGAAATAAAAAGTAAGATAGAAAATGCAGAACAAAAGATTATACAATCGCAAGAAAATGAAAAAAAAAAAGGACTTAGAAGAAAGGACACTTCAAAATATCAAAAGAACCCAAAGTACTTTACTCCTATGCAAAAAAGATGAATAAAGGGAGATTAGAAATAGGCCCTCCAAGAATTGAAGGATGGTTAACGAATAAAAAAAAAAGGAAATATGCACGCCAAGAATTGCGAATGAGAATAATGAAACAGAAATGAGAGAAGAAAATGTTGAATATCTAACGGATATAGATATTGTCAAGGCTATAAGCGAAATTAAAAATGGATTGGCAGCCGGACCAGATGGAGTTCAAGCGATTTTGTTAAAAAAAAACCGCACACTGTATCGCGAAGCCGCTTGTAATACTGCTAAGACAAAGTGTAGATATGAGCGAGATATATGTTAAACATAAATTAGCTTATATAACCCTTATTTTCAAAAGTGGATCAAGACTAGAGGCAAGCAATTATAGACCTGTTAGTCTAACATCACATATTATGAAAGTGTATGAGAGGGTAATAAAAAAGAAAATAATGAATCATTTGGTTAAAAATAATTTGTTTAATATAGGTCAACACGGTTTTGTGCCCGGAAAAGGTACACAAACTCAACTGA
>NC_090750.1:24243422-24245922 GCF_036898095.1 Palaemon carinicauda
TCCTCCCACCCGTTGTCCTCGAAATAAAAAAAAAAGATAAGATCTAACACTAGGATTTTGGGGAATATTGTTAAACACAAGGCCAAACATAAGAATTGCGTAATTTCTCACAAACATGACGAAATACCTCATAAAAATATAAAAGAACATTACATAAACCCATCTTCCTATCTCGTATGGTCACATAACACTCTTTAAACAGATTACGTGAGACTTCATAACAAAAATATGTGAAATAAAAAGTCAATTCTTAAAAATAACTTAAATTTATATATACTGACTCGAATGAAGAACACAATGAAATCAACGACGAAAGTGTTACGTAATTTACATGCGAAACTTACGTCTACACGGGAGGAACTCATCTTACGGGCTGGCTATTCACCTTTGCAATGCATATGTGGAAATATGAATAAAATACATGAATAAACTACTGTATTTACTCTACACTAGACCAGTTTCGTAAGAGAGCTCCCCCCAAATAAGATTATTTATTCCGGGCCCGAATCCATCGATTCAGCCTGAGATAAATAATCTCCAACCATGTTATCTTTACCTTACATATGCTTTACATTAATACAATATAGCTTTAAACATAATGACCACCTAGTTAACCTTTGATTATTATTTTCCCTCTTATTAACAAAAGTTAAAGGATTATGATCCGAATACACTGTAATCTCTTCATTTTGTGGTCGATTCACATAGACCTCAAACTTGTTTATTGCTCTGACTAACGCTAGTAGTTCCTTTTCAACTGTCGAGTAGGCTCGCTGGTGTTTCTTTAGCTTCGACGACATAAAATAAACAGGGTGAAGAATTCCTTCCTCGTCTTCTTGCAATAAGACAGCTCTAATCCCGTTTTCCGACGCAGCTACTTGGATAAGGAATTTTTTGTTGAAATCAGGTGCTCGCAGTATCGGTTTTGAAGTTATATAGCCTTTATCCTTTCAAAGGATTCCTGGCACTCGCTGGTCCATACAATTTTTTTGGGGGGCTAGTCAAATCTCTCAAGAGAGTGACTACAGCCAAATATTTCGGACAAGAACGTCGGTAGAATTTTGTCATCCCTAAGAAATGTTGTTGTGACAGGTGATGCTTTCCTTATTCCTTCGACGTTAGCGGCTACCGGGGTGATTATTCCTCGTCCTAGTTCAAATCCCAAGTACTGAACTGTTGCCTTCCCAAATTCGCTCCTCTCTAGGTTAATCGTGAGGTATGCTTCTCACAGCTTTTGAAATCCCTTCTTCAGGATTCGGAAAAGTTCTTCCCAGGTCGATGAATATACCACACTATCATCGAGATATATGCCTACTCCTTATATTGATCCTAGAAGGTTATCCATCACACGTTAAAAACTAGCTGGAGCGTTCATTAGACCAAATGGCATAACGGTGTATTGATATAACCCAAACAGGGTTATAAAAGCTGATAACTATTCTGGATTGTCGTCCAAAGGAATTTGATAATATCCTTTTAACAATTCGATCTTGGAGATGAACTTCGCTTGTCCGATATTGTCGAGTAGTTGGTCAATGAGCGACAATGGATAATTATCGGCCACACTGATCGAGTTTAACTCTCGGCAGTCCGTACAGATCTTAAAATATCCGTCCGTTTTTTTTCACGTGGAAGCATGGAGAACTGTAAGGGCTAGAACTTTGTTCGGCTAATCCATTTTGCAACAAATAGTCCACTTCTTTTCTCATGACTTCTCGGTGATAGTTGATAGGTGCATTATTTAAATGGTCTTTCCATTTTTTTGAGGCGTATCTCATGCTTTGTCAGGTTGGATCGTTTCGGGACGTCCAAAACAATTTAAGGGGAAAGTTCTAATTAATCGGCCTAATTCCTCTTGTTGCTTCTGGTTCAAATGAGTTAATTTCTCTCCCACATTTTGAATGTTAGATGAATCATCCACTATCTCGTATCCGTCATCATCTTCCGTGGATGGTATGGTTTGCGCTTTACACATTTGCGATCCTTTGGTCTCGTTTTCACTTAAATAGGTTTTCAGTAGGTTGATGTGTACTTTCTTCTGACTTATACTTATTCCTGATGTTTCGATAACAGAGGTAAGGTCACTGACCTTCTCCGAAATCTTGAATGGTCCTTGGAACTTGTTGGTGAGTGGGAATCTTATCGAAAACTGTCTATTCATACTTTTCATATTGAACCCTTACTTCATTTTTCCTTGACACGTCTTAAGGTTTTCTAGGGAAAATTTCCTTATCTCACCGATCCTTTTTCTTAAATTCTTGAAATATTCTCCTTCTGTTTCCTCTCAGTCCTATATTTCTGCTAACATTTTAATCGGTCCTCTTACTTCTCGTCCAAATACAATTTCATTTTGGCTACATTCCATGCTTTTTTGATAAGCATAACGTATCTCAAACAACATCAACGGTAGTTCGATGTTCCATTTATTACCCGTTTCGTTGCAAAACTTCGTTAACATACTTTTCAAAGTTTGATGAAAACTTTCTAATGCACCTTGGAT
>NC_090750.1:24248422-24283422 GCF_036898095.1 Palaemon carinicauda
TACATACACATACACATATATATACATATACACATACATATATACATGTATACATATATACACATACATACCTATGCATATATACATTTATATGTATACAACATTAATATCATAAACATATAATCATGTATATATCAATACTTATATCTAGCATAACACTATATAGTGCCAATATACTTATGCATACTATATAAAATAATTGTTTCTTTTAATGAATGGTAGCTTAGGTCTAAATATTAATTTCACACCGACGTTAATTATTCACAATACATTCAATTCTACATTAAGTGGTTAATGTTTTTTTTATATAGTTTACAAATCTCTTTACATATAAAGGCGTCGAGTTTATACATTCCATGACCAATATTCAAGTTGTTTTCAAAGGTTTCTTTTATGAAACTGGACTCTATGATGTTTCTTTCTACTAAGTTATTTGAATGAACCAATTTCTTTGCACCTGACCAATTAATAGGGATACGGTTTAAATTTCTCGATGTCATCAAGTGCAGTGAATAGTGTAGAAATTACAAATGGAGTGTGTAACCTGGAGAAATTCAGTGATATTTCTGTAGAAGAAGTAAATATGATTAAGGGTATTATATACAGCAATATGAAAAAACCAGTGGTTCCAAATTGCCCAAAAAGATTCAAGAGAGCAATTGCCGAATTGAAGCAAGATAGAAATATTAAGTTGACAAAAGCCGATAAATCTGGAGCACTGGTAATCTTGAATAAAAATGATTATATAGAAAAAATGGAAAACCTCTTGAGTGATGAAAACACATACATGGAATTAAGAAAAAATCCAATTGAGTTTGTGAATAGTAGTTACAACAAAAAAGTGAAAGAGTTATTAAAAGGGAATGAAGATCTGATAAAAAAGGTTTGTACAATATCACCAACATTGCCATATATGTATGGAACTATTAAAACTCATAAGCCAAATTATCCAGCTAGGCCAATAATTAGCTCTGTAGGTTCAGCAGCATATAAATTATCTAAGTACCTTGTGAATATCCTCAATCCTTTAGTTGGCACCATCTCATATTCAAATATAAAAAATAATGTAGACTTGATTAACAAACTGAATGAAGTACAGATCAACAGTACCTGTAGGCTTGTCAGTTTTGATGTAGTCTCACTATTCACAAAAGTACCTATTGATGACATGTTGGAATTTTTATCTGAAACATTAGATAATAGACAATTGAATCTACCATTCTCCATACACACTTTAATAGAATTAATTAAATTATGTATAAAAGATTGTAAATTTGAATTCAATGGGAGATTTTATGCACAAACTTTTGGTATGGCTATGGGAAACCCTTTATCCCCAGTATTGAGCAATCTATACATGGAATTTTTTGAAAGCAGAATCGTAAATAACATCATACCTAATAATGTAAAATGGTTTCGATATATTGACGACATAATATGTGTGTGGCCAGGAAATGAAAATTTAGATAACTTTCTTCTTAGATTGAATAGTTTGGTACCATCAATAAATTTCACTATGGAGCTGGAGAATAATTGTACCCTACCTTTTTTGGATTGTCGCATACATAGATGTAATAATAGTCTCAAGTTCAGTGTATACAGAAAGCCAACGGATATCTCGGCATATGTCCATTATTACTCAAACCAAGGCAACAAAGTTAAGAAATCTGTATTTACTTCTATGTTTTTAAGAGCATTCCGAGTCTGCAGCCCTGAATATATTGATGACGAAATAAATGGTATTAGAGCAATAGGTAAAAAACTAAAGTATCCTGAAATTGTATTAGATGATGCCCTAAGAACAGCAAAAAAGACTTTTTTCGGTAATGATAACAGAAAAAACTATAACACACAAAATTTACTTGTACTACCTTATTGTGATTCATTTAAAGAAATTCCCCAACTGTTAAAAAACTTCAATGTAAATGTAGCATTTAAGAGTAAAAATACAATAAAAACAGCCTTAATAAAGAATTCTCCTGACATTACCAAGGGATGTGTATATCGTATTCCATGCAATGCTTGTGAAAAATACTATATTGGTCAAACTGGTAAAGCCCTAGAAAAGAGAATTGAACAACATAAGAAAAGTGTCAGGTATGCTCAAGATAATAATGCACTCTTTGCCCACGTTAGAGATAAAAATCACCCTATTAATTGGTCAGGTGCAAAGAAATTGGTTCATTCAAATAACTTAGTAGAAAGAAACATCATAGAGTCCAGTTTCATAAAAGAAACCTTTGAAAACAACTTGAATATTGGTCATGGAATGTATAAACTCGACGCCTTTATATGTAAAGAGATTTGTAAACTATATAAAAAAACATTAACCACTTAATGTAGAATTGAATGTATTGTGAATAATTAACGTCGGTGTGAAATTAATATTTAGACCTAAGCTACCATTCATTAAAAGAAACAATTATTTTATATAGTATGCATAAGTATATTGGCACTATATAGTGTTATGCTAGATATAAGTATTGATATATACATGATTATATGTTTATGATATTAATGTTGTATACATATAAATGTATATATGCATAGGTATGTATGTGTATATATGTATACATGTATATATGTGTGTGTATATGTATATATATGTGTATGTGTATGTATATGTATATGTATGTGTATGTGTAAGTATTTATGTATATGTATATGTATTTGTATCTGTATGTATGTATATGTGTATATGTGTATGTGTATGTATATGTATATGTATATGTATGTGTGTGTATGTGTGTATATATATATATATATATATATATATATATATATATATATATATATATATATATATATATATATATATATATATATATATATATATATATATATATATATATATATGTATATGTATATGTATGTATATATATGTATATATATTTGTAATTTTGTGTATGTTTTACTTATGTATTTATATAGATAAGGCTACCGCATTGACATATAAATAACTGTAATGAAAGTAAAATAAGAAGAAAACAAGAATATACCCGCCACTAGAAATGACCCTTTTTAGCAGGTGTCTAACGAGCTTTCGGACTCCTCCTACGCACACCTGAGTCAAGCCCAGGTAGAGGGTAAGGGAGTGTCATTGTTCTCTAAATCTCTATATGTATGTTCGTACTTTTGCTTTCCCTATAAAATGTAAGAAACCTCTCTCAATAAATCAGTCCTCTGAGGAAGTATCACGAAACTAGTCAGGACTCAAGTGTATATTCTGTATTTTCATTTTCCCTGTGGTTCTTCTGCATATATATATATATATATATATATATATATATATATATATATATATATATATATATATATATATATATATATATATATATATATATATATATATATATATCTTTTCGGTCACGTTCAACTCTCCCTGTCAGTCGGGTACGGGGAATTGAGTAGTCATAACCCTGGTGAAATGGGAATGCTTTTACGTGTGTGCATATCTATATGAATATTGAGGCCTGAATTTTGACGGATCGTGTACACTAGTTATATAATGTCATTGTAAATATAAACTGCTTTCACTTACCTACATAAACATTGAAATATTTTCTTTAGTTCTTCGAATTAGTATTATCATTTATTGAATGGTAGGAACCATGTATCTTTTTATTGTTTCTTTTGAATTAGGATTCTTGTATCCTTATGAAAGAATCAAATTAATTAATGTTTGAGAATATAGATGCCTCAAGTTTAAAAAAAGAAAAGCATTTCAGCGAACGGAAGCTTCCGTACAATACGAAATCCTATTAATATAAAAAACCTTTTAAATCATGAAATAGCCTAAATTTGTACTCAATCTAACTTTTAGTGTTGTTATTCAAATAAGATTTCTTTTTGTACAAGTGCTTTTTCATAAATAGGAATTCTTAAAGGTGAAGTAAATGAGATCAAAGGATATAAAATTCTAAGGGAAACCGCACACAACTTTAATCATTGCAGAACGTTATGAGTGTGAGCCTTAGCTTGCTAACGATATGTCTCCTAAGTGAGGCATTAAACGTCTAATAGCACATTCTGCTAAATAGAAAGTCCCCTCCAATCTCTCCTTCTCTTTACCTTTAGAACGCACTTGAAGTGATTTCAGGATTTAGTTTATGGTAAAAAAGTCTTGGCTTAAAAAGTTTTACTTTCATGATTTGGTTTCCCCGAAATATATATTCAAATATATTCATATTTTTCACATTAATTATGGGTGATGGCTTTTTTGTGATTATTTTTTCTGTTTTAATGAGTTGTATAATTGCTCTGGAGAGAGAGAGAGAGAGAGAGAGAGAGAGAGAGAGAGAGAGAGAGAGAGAGAGAGAGAGAGAGAGAGAGAGAGAGAGAGAGGGGGGGGGATAGCAGCTAGCAAAAACCAAAATGATGGAGCAATAAGGAGAATCATAAAGAAACAGGATCGTCATTATCTTAGAAGCAGATGTTACTGTATAGCTAAAGGATGTATATTAGTATGTTAGTCGGGAGTAAATGGAAGATCAAGTTGATTGATGAAATATGGTTATCATTGGGTTACTATGAATGCAATGGGATATACAGTATAAGTACAACTTGGTTGGAAATAAAAGAAAATGGAGTTCTAGAGAGCGAGAGGCTTCAGCCTTTCAGACCCACTGGTTTTGCTATGACACACCCCTGGCTCCTCCCCCAGACAGCCGTAAGCGAGCACAAACCACGCCTATCGGGGCGGAGCAACCAGAGACATGCGAGTTGACAGGAACCAAACCGCCATATTTGAAGTTGACAGGACACAGGCAACACCTGTTACACCTCACCATTACTACAACCCTCCCCTAATTATTGTTACGAGGGACAACGACTTAATCAACCAATCAAAATGTCCAAAAAAGTCGTAGTCTCAGCAGATGTGCATAATCTTAGCGAAACTAGTGATGATGACAATATGCCACCGGCACAACCCAAAAAGAAGAGATGTCCCAAAACGGAAGAAACCAGCCAGGAACCTTCCAACAGTGAAATTCTTCAATTGTTATTATTACAGAATCAAACATTATTGAAACTAGTGGAGAAAGGGTAAGGTTTAATATTCTGTTTTTATATAAAAACGTCTTGGATAGCAGCGGATATATACTGATGACGTTACAAGCATGGCAGTAAAAGGTAAACAATGAGCCGGAACGGACCGTGCGGTAGTTATAATCGTAAAAGTTTGAAAATATATAAATTTCGAGACCGAAGTACATTATCATATAATCCTAAATTATGTGTAAAGTGAGACTAAACATTTTAAGAGCTAGATACTTATATGGCAAAGGTAATTAATGTAGTCAGGGGAGGTGTTAACTAGGTTTGCCTTATGTTCCAAAGAGGCGAGTAGCCTAACTAGCCTAACTTTTTCTAACTTTGAGTTTAACATACTACGTCAATCTAGGCTACCTATTAGCCGCTCCCTTCCGCCTATCCCACCGAGATCCTATCATCGACATTTAACTGGAGGGGTTCCTGTCAAAGGCAGTATAATTGTGCCTACCTCAGCTAATGGGTAGAATTTTATATCACACTCGCTTCCTTTCGATATAATGGTTTACCCCTTACCATAAGGAACTGCGTCTTAAGAATTTCTGACAGGTCGGCTATATTAATAATATAAGATGATTACTGTAGAGGCTATATAAATTTAAGCATGGGATATTAGTGAGAGGATGCCGATTGACCTGAATTAACCGATGAAGGCCATTTGAGCCTAGAACCCGATTGCCTGGCTTCAGTCTTCTAGGTCTGCTGCTGTCCTTCCTGATTTGTAAATTTATGAGCCATATTAAAAACATCAGTTAAACTTTTATTATCAAATTTGAGTCTAGGTTTTCACTCCTATTGCAGAAATGGTTCGACTGCAAAAAGGAATGACAATACTTCTCCTCCTAAGCGCCCTTGCCGCAAAGTAGATTTACCTGAGAATGCAAATGAAGAATTATTTACAACTTATAATGAAGATAGTAGTGACTATGAAGAATTTAACCCGCTTACCTTTAACAAACCTATTCCTATTTATATATCTAACAATTTTAATGCTGTGCCCTCCATTCATAGAGATGGGAAAATACAATTAAATGACTCCCTAATTGCATTAACATTAAGTGAAGGAGACAAGAACTCTCATGATCAATTCTTTGTTCGTAATCATAATAAAGAACTTGCAGACCTTTTCAAATTGATAAATTTGCCAAAGTTGAAGTTTTGGCCAAGTGGCAGGTGGTTTAATGAAGATTTCAAGAAGAAATTTCACTTTGATATTGAAAACATTAAAATGGCTATATCTTCTTTTCAAGGGCATGCAGCTCTGGCGCAATTAGCTTACCCCTCTAAGATTAACGATATTGATTTCATTACTAAAGTGATAATTGTGCCTTTCAGGAAACACATTGATCTAATTAAAAGTTTAATCCGCTCATTCAGAAGTAGAACTTTACCCAGGAACCTCAGTTTAGATACCAGAGATGCTATTATTAAAGCTGAAACTAATGATATTATGGGTCTTATCAGATGATCAAAGGAAAGCTATTGCTTCGTGCTTTCGAGGTGGTCCCTTTCCTAGAGGAGGGGACATTATGTCTAGAGGTGGAAGGTTCAACTTTGGCAAGCATCAGGGCTACCCCAGAGGGAAATTTAACTTTTACAGAGGTTTCAGGGGAAGCTTTGGGTTCAGGAATAGGTTCAATCCCTACAGGCGAGGTATCAAGAGAGGTGGCCGAAGAGGGGGAAGGAGTACAGGGGGACAGACAGCAATTAATTCAGATGTCAAAGGTAAGAAACAAAACTAATTATGCTTTAATTCTTAATACCATCGAGCCCTGCTCGGACCAAAAGGAAAATAACCTGGAGCTACACAGTAAAGATAAAAATTTGGCAAATGTACCCACTAACAATTCAATGATATTGGAAGAGTTAAATTTCCCTACAATAGCCTCTAGCTCCAAGGAAACCTCTCCCGCCACTCCAGTAAGTGGGATAGGTAGGTCATTGACAAATAAATAAAAAAATTGGCAAATACTCCCAAATTCTTCTTTTGCATGCAACTTGATCAGTAAGGGTGTGAGACTCCCATTTACCAATAAAAATAAGGCTCAAAAGACTTTGAAAAGATTAGGGGTTGATAGATATTATTCTTCTAGCAAGAGAATAATACTAGAGAGAGAATGTAACAGATTACTAGACTTAGGGGTAATAGAACAAATTAACAGAAATTCTTTCTACTACTCTAACCACATATTTTACAAGCTTAAACCCGATGGGAGCATTCGCCTAATCTTCGATATGAAATGCCTTAATACTATGATCAAAAAACCTTCTTTCTCTATGCTGAAACCTAAAACTATATTCCCTTATTTGCATTTGAACAACTGGGCAAGTAGACTTGATTTAAAGGATGCTTATTGGCACGTCCCTCCTCATTCAAGTGCTCAAAGATTCTTAACGTTCAAATTAGGAAAGCGTAAATTAAAAAGGACGGTTGTTCCCTTCGGGTTAAAGACATCTTTTCCAAACTAATATACACAGTAGTTAAATACATTAGGAAGAAATATAATATACTCATCTTTAACTACTTAGATGATATACTCATATTGGCAGATTACTTTCACAAATGCGAAGCTCACATCCAAATAGTCACTGAAGTGTTCACAGAGCTGGGTTGACAAATATCTTTTAAAAAGTCTGTTATTCATCCAGTGCAAAACAATGAGACCAATGCAGAAAAACATTGATAAATGTATCAGGCTTGCCAATACAGTATCCAACTTGAACAGATTTGACCTCAAATTATATCAAAGATTGACAGGATCACTTAACTTCTGTTACTACTACACCTTTTATGGTAAATACTATCTTAAATTCCTTCACAGATTTCATAGATATTTTGCTAAAGGATATAGAATCATTCCTCCTTCTTTCAAATCCTTTCTAGAAGAATGGAAACAGACTAACATGTATAGTGATATAAACATTCCTAATAATCAAGTAGATCTAGAACTATTCATAGATGCATCCAACTTTGGCTGGGGTGGAGCATTAGTAGGAGAACATGGCATACTCTCAACTAATAATACATGGCTACAAAATGAGAATACTCTACATATTAACATTAGAGAATTACTTGCATGCATTTACTGTATAAAACACTTCAGAGACAAACTAAGAAACAAAGTAGTACTAATTCACATAGATTCATAAGTAACAAATTGCTGGGTCAAAAAACATGGTAGCATTAGGAACAAATCGGCCCAGGAGGCCATCAAAGCATTACTAAACATCAAAGGAAAATACAACATAGACATTCAAACTAAATGCATTAAAGGGAAAAGCAATGTGATGGCTGATTCCCTATCGAGAGACTTTGGTTCCATACATCCAGAAGCCACTCTTGACGATAATCTATTCAATTTAATTTACACAGATATGAATTTCTCTCCTGAAATAGACCATTTCACCAATGGCTTTAATTCTAAATGTAAAAGATTCTGTTCTTCCATACCCAACACAAAAGCAATCAGTAATAATGTTCTTCACATTAGCTGGGAAGGTTCTTCTCCTCTTTATGTTTTCCCCCCAGGTTTCTTACTGCATAAAGTTGCTTTTAAGATATATAACGAATGTAATAACAACATGCTCTTCTCCACTGTTTCCCAGGAAACGGAACCATGGATTCCCCGAGTCAAGACAGTCTTCAAGGAATACCGGAAGTACAAAGTCAAAGCAGAAGGCTGCCAGATACTTCATATGGACTGACCTTACCCTTAGCGCAACACCACTTAAATTTGATCGCCTTCAGAATATAAAAGATCAACTACCTTCCATATTTCCTCCAGAGATATGCAACAAAATTACTTCCAATTTACGAGACAGCTCCATGGCCAAATACCAAAATCTCTTCAGTAGCTTTGAAGAGTTCATACACAATAAATATGGAAGTAACAACAAGTTCCCACTTTTATCAGTGCTACTCTATTTTAACGAATTAATAGACAAGGGCCTAGCATACAATGCACTAAAAGGATACCGAGCTGCTCTTAGACCGGTTTTGAAGGGATACTTCCCTAATTATTGTCTAGCAGAAGACAAGTATATTAAAGCTATGCTTGATGGAGTAAATAGAAGAAGACCCAGCAATTCTCATCAATTTCCAGGCTGGGATCTTGATAAAGTGGTTTCCTTCCTCAACACTACAAGAGATGATTCTATGCTGCTCATGATTCAGAAGACCTTACTCCTCGTAGGTTTGGCTTGCCCATTGAGAGCTAACCAATTTAATCATCTATGTATCTCCAGGAGCACTTTCACGCCAGAAACCATTGTGTTAAGGAACCGCCCTTCCTTCATGGCCAAGAATCAGAGAAACAATTACACTCCTATTGAATTCAGCTTTAGGTGTCACCCTACCAAGCCAAAAATTTGTCCAGTTAGACAATTAAACTTTTATCTGGAGTACACAAATAAAATCTGTGCAGAAAGGAACATAGATAGGGAAGACCATATTTGGCTAGATGAAAACTTCAAGATCATGTCCCTTCCAAAGATGAGGCAGCTATTCAGGGACTGTATTTTCAGAGCTGATCCCAATGCCAGAAAACACCAATTTCCACTCTATCAGAGGTCAAGCAGCTTCAAGGATGATGTATAATGGAGTTACGCTGCAAGAGATAATGACTAGAATGAATTGGAAAAGCAACTCTGCATTTGGGTAATTTTATGCTCTCCTCGGTCTACAGGGAGCTTTCGATGCAGTCGTTGCAGAACTTCATCTTCATGCCCCCTGAAGTATCGGGTGAGCAAAACCAGTGGGTCTGAAAGGCTGAAGCTTCTCTCTCTAGAACTGACAGTTTACTTGTGAACCTAAGTTCTGGAGAGAAGAGGCGAGGCCTTTCAGACCCAGGGTCTAGTTCACCCTCCGACCCTACCCCCGTAACCGAGGAGACCATTCTGGAGGAAATAAAGGATTTGTAAAGTAATTACATACAAAAGTCAACAGCTTACATGTTTCTGAAGGCCAACCATAACATTTTTCAATTATTCATATATTTCTTTAAGATATACTTAGACTCTTATCCTGCATTTAGAGGAGAGGCAACTTTTGGGTAACAAGATAGGAATATCTTGGAAAGGGGAGGTGAACTACTGGCACATTATATTATCTTAGAATATAAAGAGGAATGGAAAATGTTAAAATTCACAAATTGGAACTTTGAGTTACTACTCGTAGTAATTTGCAATCTCAAATAAATCTCAAAACAAGAAAATGGAATGGTAAGTACAGATATACTTCATAGCAACTTGCAACTTCAAATATGGCGGTTTGGTTCCTGTCAACTCGCATGTCTCTGGTTGCTCCGCCCCGATGAGCGTGGTTTGTGCTCGCTTACGGCTGTCTGGGAGAGGGGTCGGGTGTGTCATAGCAAAACCAGTGGGTCTGAAAGGCCTCGCCTCTTCTCTCCAGAACCTAGGTTCACAAGTAAACTGTCAGTTCTAAATTTAATATTATTCTTTTTAATCCGTAAAAGTGAAGTGAGAAAAGTACACACACTGAGAAAAGAGGATTAAATAAGGGTTAGCGTTATAGAGCGAGAGCTAGCAGCCATTTATTTACCGGAGATGACCAAAATTCTAGGGGGCATTTTTGGAAAGGGTCTACCGTGGAACATCCAAAAATGGGTATCTTTAAGTTGGGCAGTGGTGGGTGTGGATATTATTTACCCCTTTTTTCCGAAAATGGACTTTTCATTTTTCGGCATATGGGGGTTTGCGAAAGTAAATTAGCTGCAGCTCCTCTCACACTGGGCCTTGAATAAAGAACTATATACCAAAATGATGCCATTGACGAGTAGATTTATTTGATATCAAACTAAATTAATTCATTTATTATTAGAGGTCACCAGGGGTCAAAAGGTCAAGTTTAGCCCTTTGAAATGCTGGATTTGGGTTTTAGCTGTATTTTGGCTAAATAAGACATCAAAATTTGCAAAAGGTTTACTAAATATGCATAAAATATATAAAAAAATACAAATAAAGTCTTTTGAAGAACATGGGATCTATTCCAGCTTTATCACTGATATGGACTTCTCTAAAAATCTATTTCCTTTTCTTCATCCCAGGAATAGCTGCTCTCAGTGTCCCTTTCATCATCATCATCATCAACATCATCACCATCTCCCTGTACATCAGATTCTTCAACGGTTAACTTATCAGGGGTATTTGAGCCAGTGACTCAGACAATCATCAATCTGCCATTCTGGACTTTCCAGCCATGTCCTTCAGGACCAAATGAGACTGGATCGACTTCCCTTGCATTCCTCCATATGTGTGCAACAAAGTTAATTCTTAGCAACTTCTGTTGCAACACTCTTTGGCAAGGGGGAAGACAACAGGTGTCTGTAGTTTTGATTTTATCCAACGGATCAGTTTCCTTCTTTGGGGCATACAACTTGCAGAAAAGTTGAAGCCTAGCTTCATCAACACTTGTCAGGTTCCGAACTCCATAGACAATGCACAAATACTCTTCAACTACAGCAGCAACATCTGGATCGATAGCATCTGAGTCTCCAAGGTGACTAATTGCTGATGTGAACCTAGGGTTGTTTCTCATTATTTAAAATGGCTTCCACTTTGTTTTTCTCATAAAAGAGGCTGTATAATCACAGCTTGTCAGAGCATGGAAGCTTGGTAGAGCATTGCATATAGGTCCAGTCAGTTTGGTTGCAAGATGTGACATAGCTATGAAACGCCTGGAATTTCTAGAACTCAAGCCAGCATCCATCCAAATCTGTGTATTAAGAAACCTAGCATGGTAGAGAATGATGATGAAGACGTCAGTGTCGTTACTGTGAATGGCAATCACTGGGGCCACATCATGGTTAACAGCAACACAGTTTGCATGGTACAGTAACCGTGTATCGGCTTCTTCATGCCTGCACTGAAGCTCATGAACCTGTTGACAGTTTTACTTGCTGAAGTGTAAAGGTAGCATTCATGTTCCACTGCAAAGTAGACCTGATGTCCCTGAAGAGTCGATGCATATCTATCTGATGACCATTCATCCTTCAAGAAGCCCAAAATCTCTGTTTTGAATTGTGATGTGCTCCAAGCCATGTTGAGATCTGGTGGTCTTTTCTGTGACGAGCCAGTGATTATGTAGGTAGTGGGTGTCCTACCACACAAGTCATGTTCAATGTCCTTGATACTTTGCCCATTAGGATATGTGTCATAGACTATGTGTACAATTTCACCAGTGCTACAAGCTTATTTCAAAATAAACTTTGCCATCCCCCCAAAGGTGGATGGCATGTCAAGCGTACGGAAGAAGAATATAGCATCAATAATATAGACATCAGTCCTCTCTGGTATGGCATTCAGGGTTTCCATTGCTTCTAATTTTTCCATTAATGTGCTCTATGATGTCTTGTTCATATCACCAGTTATATGACACAATGAGAAAGGAACCGAAGTGAGAGGATAGGACAGGACAATACTGAGATCAAGTTCTTGTGTTACTGACAAATACAACAGCCTTCTAAATATGTCTCTGATGCATTTTACTTCCTTGATCTGTTTGTCCTTTGTGGTGAATTTAACTTTTACTGCATCCTATGTGACATTCATCACCTTTCTTCGCTTAACAGCCCGTTCAAAACGCCCACCATCTACATGACATTCATTAACAAAAACTTGATGCTAGGTAGATCCAGTTTCTTTTGACTGCAGAAGTCTGTCTTTCACACCATCCGAGGCAGTTTTGCCAGTGTTTAGGCAGTAAGGAGTATCATCATTAACAGTGAATGGAATGAGAGTGTTCTCCACCTCTATGATCGTGCTCTTAAGGTCTGCATTGTCTTTGGCTATCCTTGATGGCTTTAGCTCCAGTATTGCATCATCCACCAGTGTGATTCCAGCCATTTCCAGGAGAAAACTCCCAATTGCTCCCCTAAAAGATCTTGTCACTGTCCACCTCTTACGGACTGCAACATTCTGTGTTAATGCAGCAATACCCTTTTGGCTGGATGCGGCATCCCTATTTACAGCTTGCTGTAAGGTAATAGCAACTGCACTTCTGGAAAAGGTATTTCTTGTTCTCCGCACAGAGAGTGCACCTGCTTCAAAACTTGGCTTGATTCCGGGATGTGTCATTTCCATATTAAGCAGATTGAGGTGATACAATGACATCCAACGGGCATAGTTTGGCTTGTGAGTTGCAAAGAATATAGGAATCATTGAGCCTAAAGAATAGATGTAGAGGTTTAGGTCATTTGTCCTGCTGGCCCTGTCAAAAAGCATGAATATATGAACAAGATCAATGTAGAGAAACCAGAAGCTAGCAGTAGAGCCATGATGACCCTGACGAGTCTGATCACAGAATTCCACATATCTTTCCAACAAATTACAAATTACAGCGAACTCTAATAATGTCAAAAGTGATTGGGGTGATGGGTCTGCAGAAAATGAATTCAACAATGCCATGCATTCATCTGGCATTCCACCTTCTACAAAGAATTGCTTAAAAGGCAGAATCTGCAAGGCAAGTGCAAACAGGGGATGGATACGCTTGCATCTGTTAAAATGTTTTCCACCAATGAACCCTCGTACTGAACCATAAGCCAACACGTCAGCCGAGCTAAGAACCTCGGTACAACCAGACGATTCAACAATATAACCTAATGCGCTGACATAGGCCATGGAAATATGAGATGCACCAAAACAAATGAAGATATTGTCAGGGAGAGGGGATTCTTGTGCTTGGATCTGGAGAGCAGGTTTTGCGATAACAAGGTCACATATCACTATAGCATATGCCTCATCGCACTCACATGCAACCTTTTGAGACCTGACCAAAGTTTCTTTAACTACATCTAATCTTGTTGGTGGCAGTTCAATATTTTCCATATACCCAATCTACTGCAAAGGGAGTCTGTCCTTTGTGACCAAGGAATTCCAGCCATGCCACATAGGGGTGCCTGACATCAGGCAACAGCAGATTGACCAGATGATATTCATTATCTTTGCTATCTCCAGGCTGGATGGTGGATCTTGCGAATATTTTTCCAATTCGAACCTCGACAGTGATGGCTTTCTTTTATATGGCATGATTTGTCGCTGAGGCACATCAAATATTTGTCGTCTTTTCACAGGTACTTGGTCAATAGTTGCATCCGTATTCGTGGTCCCTTCAGTCTCAGCACCTTGAATCACACCTGTAGCAGGCCTATTCTCGTAGCATATCACAACGGTGTCATGAAGAGTGTCTTTGCCAGATATGGTTTCTGTCAGCTCGTCATAATTATCCCAAGCAAGACCTGTGAAGAGACCAACTTGAGGTAAGAGCATATCAGGTAAAATCTGCCCTTCTACTGTGATATTTGACATTATATCCATCTCAATTGATTCAGCTGTGTGATAACTTGCCGCATGACCCAAGTAATTGAGAATTTCCACAACTCTGCGACTACCTGCGAGTCTTTTCATTCCAACTCCCAGACTAAGATGCTTGGATGGTTTTACTCTTCCCCGGCTGGTACAGAAAATAACATCCTTGGATAGTGAGACTACCCTTCGTTTTACTGATTCACTAGTCTTATCTTTATTCTGCAAGCCACAGAGAAGTGTGGTAAAAACCAAATGAAGAAGGTCTGGTATTTCTACTTGCCCTTTCTTAAAATCATCAAGTGACAAGGACACAGCCAATTCAGATGCACACTTACAAATTTCAAGGATGTTAGAACGTAATGTAGAGTCTGTTTTTATAATGTTTTAAAGACAAAACCGGCTCACAGACAAAGTCAATAAAACAGATCCCAGTAATATAGGTGTACCATCTATCAACTAAATTTCACAGGAACTGTTTAATAATAACTTTTGTCATATCAGTCATATTGTTGGAATAGATCCCATATTCTTCAAAAATCTTTATTTATGTCTCTTCTTTATATTCTATTCGTATTTAGTAAACCTTGGGCAAATTTTGATGTTTTATTTCTCCAAAATACTTAAAACCTAAAACCGGCATTTCAAAGGGCTGACCTTGAACTTTCAACCCTTGGTGACCCCCAATAATCATTTGATTAATGTGGTTTGATATGAAATAAATTTGCAGATCAATAGCATCATTTTGGTATTCAGTTATTTATTCTATACCCAGTGTGAGAGGAGCTGCAGCCAATTTACTTTCCCCTACCCCCATATTTTGCCGAAAAAGGAAAAGTCCGTTTTTGGACAAAAGGGGGTAATAAAATCCACACCCACCCCTGCCCAAATTAAAGATACCCATTTTTGGATGTCCCATGGTAGACCTTTTCCAAAAATGCACACTAGAATTTTGGTCATCTCCGGTAAATAAATGGCTGCTAGCTCTTGGACTATTAAAGACACAGTGGTTGAAGTACTTGAAGATTATGAAATTCCATGACTGGGTAATAAGGTCAGCAGATAGTGCATGTGGAGAGGGAAAATAGGATGAACGATGAAATGATGAGGCATTTGGATGAGGGAATGTGAGGTTTAATGAGAGAGGAAAAGGTTCGATTGTAAGTGTAACTGTTTGATAGAAGAAAGAATAAAGTATGGGGGAATTAATATATGTTAAGCAAGACGAAACTGAGAGAGAAGAAAAAAACTTGTGGATCAGCGACCAATAATTTGAGGGAGAATGAGTCACTCTACTATGTGATAATCGGAATGAAACAGTTATGGAACATATTGCTCTCAATAGAGTAAGTATTTTCAGTCAGGGTAATTCTCGACCGGAAATGGTTAGTGCAGGTTTGGAATTCTCACGGAAAGGACTGACGAAGATGTAAGTAATGTAGCACTCTCAATACGTAAAAGGAATTTCAAAATGACGCAGCACAGGGGTGATATTATGATTAATTTTGTGATAAGTGTTTTTAATTTTTAATGTAATGGGGAATGGAGTGAAAAAATAGTTTTCCATCGTGGAAAGGTAATCTTTTTAGTACACCATATAAAGTATGCGGTAGAATCGATACTGAAATGTAAGACGAGAGAATGGCTGATGTGGTTGAATGGAATGGCCTCAGAGAGGAACAGAGTGCGTCTACGAAGCATGTCTATATTGGGTTATATCAATGGTTTTAAAGCTACGGAGTAAATCAATATTTTGTGTGTGGACTTGCAAATAACCCTTCATCGAGTCAGAAGAGAGAAAGTGTGGATAATGATTCAGATTAATATCGAAGGTAGTTTGCTCAGAGCAGCTAAGAGCAACGGGCACTTTTGTATAAATGAGCCAGAAACAAAGGTGTGTTGTATATACTTTGCGTTATGGGAAAAACAAAAATGAGAGAAAGGTGATTAATTTTAGTTTTTATTAGAAAATGGGGTATTAATGTACTATTGGATGACTTAGGTTTGCACATATAAATTAGGACTAGTAAGAGAAACCAGGGGGAAACAAGTATATATTATTACGGGTAACAAATTACGTAAATTCCCAAACTCCCAATCTCACCTTCTTTATATTACGTAATCTGATACACAAGAGAATACCCCTGAGTTCTGAAAATTATTCGCAACTTCCAAACATTGATATATATGAAGGTCTCTTTACGTTACACTCAAAACTTTACTTTTAATGGGAACTATTCTAAAGCAATCTCTTACTTCGGTGCTAAGTCAAGGGTACAAACAAGTTACTGAATTAATTATTGGTGATGGAAATAATACATAAATATATATATATATTCTATAAAAATAACAGTTCAACAGTAAGACCAAAAATAAATCACTCAAAATTTAAATCTGAAATAGACCATAGACTTAAGACAAAATGGCACTTCAAGAATTTTACTGTCACTTGTTTTACTAGAAATCAATTTATGAAAATAATTAATTTCGATAATTAATGAGAAAAAATTGACAATTTAACAGTAATAAATAAACAGTAATTGCACTTACATATACATAACTGTTACTCTTACGTACTTTGGTCTCACACAAGGTTACAGAATGATTAAGCAAAATAAATGCACTTAACTGTTTGACTAAATCACACGGAGCCAAAAAAAAAAAAAAAAAAAAAAAAAAAACACCTCTGCTAACTCCGCCCACCACCTCTTGTCACATGAAGAAAAGCGTAAGTTTAACTTCTTTCAACTTTCACCACGTGGAAACAGGATGCCATCCCTCATGTGTGACATATATACCTTTAACAGGATTATATGAAACTACGTAACATAACTATGTGAAATAAAAATTTAATTCTTTAGAATTACGTAAATTTACATATACAAAACTGAATGAAAATATAACTAAATGAATGACAACAGTCTTATGTAATTTACATACATTTATTTAATCCTACATGAGTGAAACTCACCTTACAAACTGGCTGTACATCTCTTAAATACACAAAAGAAATATGTGAATAAGATAATCTACTCTCATGTTAGATAGCTCCCCCCAAAAAGATGATTTATTTTGGGCCTGAATCCACTGATTCAACCCGAGATGAATAATCATCAGCCACGTTCTCCTTACCTGATATATGTTGTACATTGATATAATATGGCTGCCAAAATAAAGACCATCTAGTTAATCTGTGATTAATATTCTTCATTTCATTAGCAAAAGTTAGAGGACTATGATCTGAATAAACCGTAATTTTTTCATTCTGTGGTCTATTTACATAAACTTCAAACTTCCTTATCGCTGTAATTTGTGCTAGTAGTTCCTTTTCAACTGTGGAGTAGGCCTGTTGATGCTTCTTCAGCTTTGAGAACATAAAACAGACGGGTAAAGAATTCCATCCTTGCCTTCTTGCAATAGGACAGCTTCAATCCCATTGTCCGATGCATCCACTTGGATAAGGAATTTCTTTTTGAAATCTAGTGCTTGCAGTATCGGTTTTTTAAGTTAATGTGGCCTTTACCTTGTAGAAGGATTCCTGGCACTTACTGATCCATATGAACTTTTTCAAGGGTGCGACTACCGATGAAAAATTTGGGCAAAACAGTCTGTAGAATCCTGCCATTCTGAAAAATCGTTGTAATTGCTTCCTCGATGTTGGGGATGAAGCTTTCCATATTCCTTTGATGTTAGTGGCTACTGGGGCAATTTTCTTTTTTCCAACTTCAAATCCTAATTACCGAACTGTTGCCTTTCCAAATTGGTCTTCTCCAGGTTAATTGTCTGATGTGCTCCTCAAAACTTTTGAAATACCTTTTCCAGGATTCAAAGATGTTCTTCCTAGGTTGATGAATATATCACAATAGCGTTGAGATATACGGCTACTCCTTCAATCGTTTATAGAAGGTTATCTATAACTCATTGAAAGGTAAGGGGGTCAGTTCATTAGAGCAAATGACATGAATGTATATTGATATATCAATATACATTCATGTCATTTGGTCCAAACGAGGTTATAAAAGCTGATAATAATTTTGCGTTGTTGTCCAAAGGAATCTGCTAATATCCTTTTAACAAGTTGATCTTAGTGACGAACCTATCTTGTACAATATTGTCGAGTAGTTGGTCTATGAGTGGAAATGGATAATTGTCAGCCATATTGATTGAATTAAACTTTTGATAGTCCGTACATATCCTGAAAGATCAGTAGGGATTTTTTACGAGTAAGCATGGAGGATGATAAGGGCTAGAGCTTTATTCAGCTAATCCGTTTTGCAACAAATAGTCCACTTCTTTTCTCATGACTTCTCGGTGATACGGTGACAGTCCGTGGTCTTAAGCTGTATCTAATGCCTTGTCAAGTTGGTTCGTTTTGTGACGTCTGAGACAGTTTCAGGGAAATTTTCAATCAGTCGGCTTAATTCCTCTTGCTACTCCTCATTCAAATGAGATATTTCCTCTTCGAAGTTCCTAATGTTGGACGAATTATTCACTTTGCTTACAGCCCCTACCTCATATACATCGTCGTCTTCCGTGGATGGAATATTTTGAGCCATCCACACCTTTGAAACTTAGATCTCGTTTTTGCTCAAGGATGGTCTCAATAAGTTAACGTATACCTTCCTTTGACTTTTCTTTCTTCCTGGTGTTTCAATAACGTAGGTCAGGTCACTGATCTTCTCTAAAGTCTGGAATTGTCCTTGGAACTTGTTGGTAAGAGGGAATCTGCTAATTGGTAAGAAAACCAACACCCGTTGTCCTACCACAAACTGTCTGTTCTTACTTTTCATACCAAACCTTTTCTTAATTTTTTCTGGGCTCGTTTTCAGGCTTTTGAGGAAAAACTTTCTTATTACGCCGATCCTTCTCCTCAAGTTCTTGACATATTTTCTATCCGTATCCTCTTGCTCTTTCCATTTTTCTACTAACACTTAAATCGGTCCTCTTACTTCTTGTCCAAACAACATTTCATTCGGGCTACATTCCATGCTTTCTTCATAAGCAATGCGTACCTCAAATAACATTAAAGGTAGTCCAATTTCCAATTCCTTTCCTGTTTTGTTGCAGTACTTGGTTAACATACTCTTTGGTGTTTGATGAAATATCTCTAGTCCAAACTGAGTCTCTGGGTGATAGGCAGTAGACAGTTCTTGTCTGACATTCAACAGTTTCATCACGTCCTGAAACACTTTTGATGTGAAAACTGGTTCCTTGGTCACTCTGAATGATTTCCGGAATACCAAACTTGGTAAATAATTCTGGTAACTTCTCGGTGATTACTTTGGCACTGATGTTCCTGACGGGTATGGTTTCTGGGTATCTTGTCACTGGACACATCAAAATCAACATATATTCGTGGCCTTTCTTCGTTCTCGGTAACGGTACCACAATGTTGATCATTACCTTGCTGAAGGGGTCTCCTCGTGCTTCAATTGGGTGTAAGGGAGCCCCCTTAAAGTACTCATTAGGCTTTCCAGCCATCTGACAGACATGAAATGCACGACAAAACGGGGTCACATCCTTATGCATGCTAAACCAGAAAAAAATGTCTCATAATCTTCTCCGTCATATTCTTATTCCCATGTGTCGCGTCTCATGAGCTTAGGGCGATCACCTGTCTTCTCAGCTCTGCGGGAATCAGTATCGGACAGTATATAC
This sequence comes from Palaemon carinicauda, assembly GCF_036898095.1. Classification (NCBI taxonomy): domain Eukaryota; kingdom Metazoa; phylum Arthropoda; class Malacostraca; order Decapoda; family Palaemonidae; genus Palaemon; species Palaemon carinicauda. The sequence continues at coordinate 24,268,457 of NC_090750.1, forward strand.
CCCATTCGGCATTACCAGGGATATTGGCGGCTCTATGCTTTCTCATAAGCAATCCAACCTTGAGGTAATAACAGGTGGGAGACTGCTGCACCTTCATCTCATCCCCCATATCGCGCAATATCTTGATCGGGATCTACTTGCTCCCATCTAGAGTGGCTAACATACCTTCATAAATATTACGTTTAAAGGGATCCACAATGTTTGGGCTTGTCCTGTTTGTTGTGTGAATATTAAATGGTTTATTTCCCTTGTCGGCCTTTCCCGTTTGATTCTTCGTCTTTGTATTCTGTGAGTTGAATTACCCTTAACCACTTAGATTACTGCTTTTGGTTGGTTCGACCAGCATTCCTAACTGATATGGCCTTTTTTTGCAACATTTATAACAGATGATATTAATCTTCTGTACTCCTTTCACAACACCTGAAGGACGACAATTCAGTGATTGCTGTTGTGGTACTATCACATTCTGCTTTCGAATAGTACCAGTGGAACATCTGTTGTAACTATTGAACTTGTTCCCATAGATATTACTGAACTGGTTTCTATGGTTCAGCGAATAACTACCACTTGGTTGGAACGACGGTTGAAACTTCATACCCGAGGAGGGTTTACGACAGATAATATTATAATCTCTAATCAGCGAAGCGGCTCTATCAAGTTTCTTCACCTTTTTCTCTTTTAAGTACATTTGAATATGTTCAGGAATTCCTCGTAAATATTGTTCCAGCACTATCAGTTCTTTTAAATCAGCCATATCTCTCACTTTGACAGCCTCTATCCATCTCTTAAAACATTATCGTACCTTATAAGTGTAATCCAAGAAAATATTTTTCTCATCCTGCCGCAATTTTTGGAATCTTTCATTATAATATGCGAAGAACAAAATTATTTAAGAACTTGTCGGGAGATTATTCCATGAATTTCGGGATCAACCACTGTGCCTTCGCCACATCAAACATAGGATTGTACATAGCACGGGTCACAGTTGTTTGAGTTGACGACATCCTTTCACGAGCATTCCACAGTTCCAATTCCATTGCATGTCTTGCAATTTCTCTTGCCTCTTCTCTCTCTCACTTTCTTCTCTTCTGGCAATTTCTCTTGCCTCTTCTCTCTGTTTCTTCTCTTCTGGCAATTTCTCTTGCCTCTTCTCTCTGTTTTATCTCTTCTGGCAATTTCTCTTGCCTCTTCTCTCTCTCTTTCTTCCTGTTCCTCCTATTCTGCCATCATCTTCAACTTAATCAAATTCTCTTCCGCTGCAATTCCTCTAATCTCAGCCGCTACATTCATTTCTGTTTTCATTCCTTCAGTTTGTGGGTCATCTGATTCTTGCTTCTCTACGAATTCTGCTTCGGCCCTCTCCAAGAGGTCGCGAGCTGCTGCAATATCTTCTGGGAATTTTCCTGAGTTTATCAACTCTTCTAAGGCTAGACACTTGATTAATCATTTCACCAGTTGCATGTACACCACATGCCATTTAAATAGCGAGCCACTGAGCTTTAGTTACATTAGCTTCCGACAATTCCTGAACAATTGGGTTTTTCAAAATCTCTTGTACATTTAACTGACCTATTTTGTACTTAACAAAAAATTATATATCTCCAAAAAATATACCTTAATAATATACGGAACCATATCAATACTATACTGGTCAAACCTTTAATAAAAAAAACGCGGCCCTGCTATCACCAATATTTAAAACAGACTCGCCCAATCTCAGAGTCTGGGGACCAAAAAATATATATTACGACTAGCAAATTACTTAACTACCAGAGCTCCCAAACTTACCTGGTTTATATTACATAATCTGATATACAAGAGAATACCTCTGAGCTCTGAGAATAATACGCAACTCCCATACGTTAATATATATGAACACTGAATATTTATTCTTTATGTTACTCACAACAAAACTGGGTGATTACTTACTTTCAACGGAACTAGTATAAAACTAACCTCTTCGGTTCTAAGTTAGGGATACGAGCAAGTTACTGAATCAATTATTGGTGATCGAAATAATACACACTTCACAAGTACATATATATATATATATATATATATATATATATATATATATATATATATATATATATATATATATATATATATATATATATTTATTTATATATATATATATATATATATATATATATATATATATATATATATATATATATATATATATATATATATATATATATATATATATATATATATATATATTCTATGAAAATAACAATTCAACAGTAATACCAAAAATAGATCATTCGAAATTTAAATCTGAAGTAGACTTTAGACTTAAGACAAAAGACACTTCAAGAATTTTACAATTACTTGTTTCATTAGAAATCTATTTATGAAAATATTTAATTTTGACAATTAATGAAAAAAAGTTGACCGAGGATTAGAGGAACCCTTAGATCTACTGACTGAGTCATCCACAGTCATTGCCTTATTTATCTTGGGAGGACACTTGATTTTTTTATTGATCATTATTTATAAATATTCGGTCTCTTAGACATTATGCAACAACAAATCAATACAATAATAAATAGTTTCTATTTCCCAATTATAAGATAAATGAAAGGGTAACTTGTTTCAAATTCTAGAGATGATTCAGATCGGTAAAAATTCAGATTTTGTTTAAATATCAGTTTTGTAATTATATTTCTTTTATATACTATACTCTAGCATCACTTCAACGAAATCAAGCTAGTTCAAGAACCACATAATTTAACATGCCATTTGACCTGGGATATCTGGATGAATTCGATTTTCAAAAGGTTTTCCTAATTATTGAGGAACCCTGTACATCGCTGGAAGCTTTAAATTGTTGGCCAGTAAAGTTAAGCCTTGGTCGTTTTGATAAGTATATATCAACGGGAATGAATACATTTTGTTCATACAAAGACCCTTTTATATCATTAAAAGAAGACCATTTCATATTTTATTTTCTAGAAATGTGTGTATCGAAAAGAATGATGGCGAAATGAACAGAAAGAAAAAGAAAAACAATTTCAGCAGAGAAGATTATATTTGAAAATAAATTGTTTTACTTATGTGGCAATTGCAAGAGAAAAGTAATTTCTATTTTTGATATTGTCTTGGCCGGTGCATGGATAGGTTAACAAAGCCTTTCACTAGAGCATCGAATCTAATTTTTTTAAGAATTTGCTGCAACATTAATGAATTATTTTCTTGGAATAACGATTTTTCTGATGTTGAGATATTTAAAGGTAATCTTATGCGAGGTTATTTAGATTTTTTCTTATAAAAACTATAATTTCTCTCTCTCTCTCTCTCTCTCTCTCTCTCTCTCTCTCTCTCTCTCTCTCTCTCTCTCTCTCTCTCTGGAAAAAAGTATATCTGTGAGCTCTTATATATTCTTATTGTTCCTGGGACAGTAAAATAATTATAAGGCGGTATTTATAAACTCGGTTTGGACAATACTATGTTCATCTCTCTCTCTCTCTCTCTCTCTCTCTCTCTCTCTCTCTCTCTCTCTCTCTCTCTCTCTCTCTCTCTCTCTCACTCTCTCTCTCTCTCTCTCTCTCTCTCTCTCTCTCTCTCTCTCTCTCTCTCTTAGAACAGTTCAACTTGAGTGCCATTGTGCATCGTATTACATATTTCTAACTTTTATCTCTCTCTCTCTCTCTCTCTCTCTCTCTCTCTCTCTCTCTCTCTCTCTCTCTCTCCCCATCTTTCATAAATGTTTTCAACCGGAAATGCAAGCCTTCAAATTCGCACAGATAACAAGAAATATTAGATATTAATTAAAGATAATTCCCAGAATGAAGTAGAATTACCTTCCATCAAAAAAGTAAACATTTCTATTAAGACTCTCCGTTTGGAATTGGGGGTAGAAACTTAACTGATAAAGAACAATACCTTTGCAACATTTTCCCGATATTCGGAATCCCTAACACGCACGATCTCCACAAATGGATGGACGAGGAATAATGTCTGTGGAGTTCAGCTGAACAATTTAGCCATCAATGTAACGCTCTACCATACAGTTCTATTAAATTATTCTCTTGTCACGAAATGGTTCATTTCAGGAGAACACGAATCAAAGTTACTGCACGCAGGGTTGTCAATTGTCATTGGATTTAAATTATGAGATGTCACAGCAATTATTTACTTTTTTCCCATATAAAATATTTTTTTTTTTAAGTTTCATTATTAATCTTGTTAGTAAGATGAGTACTGATGCAGTCATATATTTGTTGTTGTTGTTGTTGTTGCTGTAATTATTATTATTATTATTATTATTATTATTATTATTATTATTATTATTATTATTATTATTATTATTATTATTACAAGCTGATCTACTGTATAACCCTAGTTGAAAAAGCATGATACTATAAGTCCAAGGGCTATAACAGGGAAAAATAGCTCAGTGAGGAAAGGAAAATTAGATAGAACAGCGTGCCCGAGTGTACCCCCAACCAAGAGAACTCTAATCCAAGACAGTTGAAGGCCATGGTAGAGAGGCTATGGCACTACCCAAGACTAGAAAACAATGATTTAATTTTAGAGTATCCCTCTCCTAGAAGAGCAGCTTACCATATTATTATTATTATTATTATTATTATTATTATTATTACTGTTACTTGCTAAGCTACAACCTTAGTTGGAAGAGCAGGATTCTATAAGCCCAAGTGCTCAAACATGGAAAATAGCCCAGTGAGGAAAGGAAATAAGGAAATAAACTAACTACGAGAGAAGTAATGTAGACCTACAATTAGAATATTTTAAGAACTGTAACAACATTACAATAAATCTTTCATATATATAAACTATAAAAAAAAAACAGTGGAAGAAAAATAAGATGGAATAGTGTGCCCGAGTGTACCCTCAAGGAAGAGAACTCTACCACAAGACAGAAGAAGACCATGGTACAGAGGCTATGGTACTACTCAAGACTAGAGAACAATGGTTTGACTTTGGAGTGTCCTTCTCTTAGAAGGGTTGCTCACCATAGCTAAAAAGTCTATTTGACCCTTACCAAGAGGAAAGTAACCACTGACCAATTACAGTGCAGATGTTAACGCCTTGAGCGAAGAAGAATTGTTTGGTAACATAGCATTGCCAGGTATATGAGGTCAGAGGAGAATGTGGAAAGAATAGACCAGAATAATATGTGTATTTATAGGCAAAGAAAAAATGAGCCGTAATCAGAGAGAGGGAGCCAATGTAAATTAGTATCGTCTGGCCAGTTAAAAGACCCAATAATTCCCGAGCGGTAGTATCTCAACGGGTGGCCTGTGCCCTAGCCAACCTAAACGTTCCTTTCCAACTCATATGATCTTTTTTGAAAGAGCGAAAGTGCTTCCTTATGAAAATATTTTCTATATGATTAATTTAGACAAAAATAAACAATCCCAATTTACTATACTAATGGTGTTTTATATCATGATGCAATATCAATGAAAATACAATAGTATATTCCCATGGCTACATACACCATAGGGTTTCCTTTAGTTCCATGCTTTTGTCTTATCAATATAGGTGTAAATATCATATATTTAGCTATTGTTGCTATACAAGGAGTCTTGCTATAAGTCTGAGAGGAACTGGATTCTAAACCAAGATAAACTTTAGAAATTGCTCTCTTGCCATACCAAATATATTCAACCTGATAACTCACTTGTATAAAAATAAAGAAAAAATACATCATTACGGTAATGAAAAAGATATATTGCAATAAATCGACATACAAGCAAATATTTAATCATTGATTTTTAAATAATATAAATGCAAATATTTGTTTTTTCATAAATTTTATTTTTTCTAAAGCAGAGAAAATCAAATCAAAAGAAAGGTGTTGCTCTATCTGGAATATATCATTGAAAGCGTAAGCGCACAAAACTATAATTGCATAACATTATGAATGCGAGAATTATATTGTTGACGCCATGTCCCTTTAGCGAAACATTAAACGGCTTATAGCACAATATTCTTCCTCACACTTTAAGTTAATATTCTTGTATATATTTATAATTTACAAATTAGTTAATGCAGAAGTCCTTTTATTATCTAATTGCTTTATACTTCTACAAAGCTGTCTGATTGCAAGTGGAAGAGAGAGAGAGAGAGAGAGAGAGAGAGAGAGAGAGAGAGAGAGAGAGAGAGAGAGAGAGAGAGAGAGAGAGAGCGCAGGGGACGTGGTTTGGTCTCAACATATCCAGATGTGCATCGAAAGTGTTATAGCTATTCATGTTTCTTTGAAAATGTTGCACCAATAAAGAGAAGACTAAAGAAAAAAATTATATCGTTTGAGAAAATCGGGAACCTCATTATTATTTTGAAAGATGTTACTGTACAGCATACGATATACCTAACATACTTAGGAAAGAGATAACATCGAGGAAAATGTATTTCCAAATTAGATGTTAGTAATCGGTGTATATAAGAGCAAGTTGATTGTTGTCAAGTTATCCTTATTTGTCTTTAGTGAAAATTAAGGTAAATATATTGTCAACTTAGGGAGAAATGGAAGAAAATGTGTCTATAATTCTAATCATATTAATGAATTTAGTATGAAGGAAGTGAAAAAAAGTTCAGGAAAAAGTGGTTGAAAAAATGTTATGGTTAATAATACGAAAACTGAAAGGGGTAAACGAGTCTCTTAAATTCCTTGAAAGGGACGTTGGGTAAGCCCTGAATGTTTCAGGACATGGGTAAATACGAAGATAGAAGAAAATATTAGACTTTTGGATGAAGGGCTTGGGTTTGCTAATATAATTTAGGATTTAGAAGAGAAACTGTACAAAAAGTGGGATTATAGTAAGATTTAGCAATTATTCAAATATATAATGGGAATATTTAGTCACATCTTCCTTATGCATTAAAAGTAGGAATTAAAGAAAATAATTTTGAAACTATTTAGAACTTATAATATGATATAAGTGGTATAAGGAAAATAGAAAAGTTGTGAGTCAATGAAATACAGTGTATAAAAGCGGCTAAAAGTTAGCATGGCTAAATGAATGTATCAGCCTATTTTAAGTGATTTTGTTGGTTGGAGAGAATGAAGATTATATGAATCTAAAGTCTCAGGAGGACGGATTGGATACAGGCTTAATAAATCCAGGGTAGAGGGTAATGATTATTGACGTACCTTTACAGAGAAACGAGAGACTTATCATCTTTAGGAACGTACCGCATGTTTTATACACGCTCGTATACTGTAACAGTATTGTTTTTTGTTTTATCACTCACGTTTTCCCCACTCAATTAATAGACCAATCTGTGTAAGATTGCTAGCTCATGTTTTGGTTTATTTGAATTTTTGTGACACTCCTGCTCGTAAATACTTGTATATAAGCTAGTTTTCTGTTTAATAAATTTCATTTGCATTCCTCTCGCCTCTCTGTTATAACCAAACAGCGCACTTACACAATTGCTGACCACTGGAAGACCACCTCCCTCCCGCCTCTCCCCTCACTCCTGTTTTACAATACCGCCCTCCAATCCTGACTCTTCTATCTATGCCACATCCGTGAAACTACCTTTACAAGTACACCCATTCACCTGGTTTCAACAAGCCTAAGTTCAGTTTCACAACGAGGGCGTGACTCCCTCCAGCACCAAAGCAGACTATGTTTTAGCAGTGATCCCCCGAGGACACTATCCCAGAAATCTCAGATTGGCTTTGCGACCAACAGGACACTCCAATAGCGTATGATACCCAATATGTACCTTGTGTAGCAGTACTCACCATCCCCAACAATCTATATAGCCAAGCTTTTTCTGCTCTGTCAACAATTGTTAAGTGACCAAAAGGCCTCGCTAGCCCTCAGAGAAATGGCCAGTATCACTCGCCTGCAACCTGCCGCAGACGGCTCTCCTAAGGAGGCGAACCTACTTCGTGCCCTTGGGGTACGATGCCTACCCAAAACTTCACGCTCTGCCATCCTCAATGTCGATATTTTGCAAATGAAGGACTTGATGACCAAAGTCGATGCCATTATAGACAGCTCCTTCACCACATTCAAGACCTTCATCAACGCCTCCACTCTTGTGATATGCTGGTGTGGTGACAAAACCGCCCACTACCACCATATGCCACCACTCGCTTACGCCCCTACCAACGACCTCTAGAGTCACTTAATGACGACCATTGGCTGCAGTTAGGCTACTACCCATCTAAAAAAGCTGACGTGAATGCGGTAGGATTCAATCACCCACTGCGTGACATGCTGGAGCGATGACTAAAACTGCCCACTACCCACATATGCCACCACTCGCTCACGCCCCAATCCAACAACCATCTGTGAAACTACGTTCGCCAGTACACCCATTTGCCTGGTTTCAGCAAGCCAAAATTCAGTTTCACATCGAGGCCATGACTCCCTCCAGCACCAAAGCAGACTATGTTTTAGCAGTGATCCCCGTGGACACTATCCCAGAAATCTCAGATTGGCTTTGCGACCAACAGGACACCCCAATAGCGTGTGAAACCCAACATGTACCTTGTGTAGCAGTACTCACCTTCCCCAGCCGCCTATATAGCCAAGCTTTTTCTGCTCTGTCAACAATTCATAAGTAACCACAAGGCCTCGCTAGCCCTCAGAGAAATGGCCAGTATTACTCGCCTGCAACTTGCCGCAGACGGTTCTCCTAAGGAGGCGAACCTACTTCGTGCCCTTTGGGTACGATGCCTACCCAAAACTTCACGCTCTGCCATCCTCAATGTCGATATTTTGCAAATGAAGGACTTGATGACCAAAGTCGATGCCATTATAGACAGCTCCTTCACCACATTCAAGACCTCCATCAACGCCTCCACTCCACTGACATGCTGGTGCCGTGACAAAACCGCCCACTACCACCATATACCACCACTCGCTTACGCCCCTACCAATGACCTCTAGAGCCACTTAATGACGACCATTGGCTGCAGTTATGCTACTACCACTTTAAAAAAGCTGACGTGAATGCGGTAGGACACAATCGCCCACTGCGTGACATGCTGGAGCGATGACGAAAACTGCCCACTACCCACATATGCCATCACTTGCTCATGCCCCAATCCAAAAACCTCTAGAGCCATTTAATGATGTCCATTGGTTGCAGTTATGCTACTATCACTCCAAATTTGGGGCTGCTGCTAAGAAATGGGAGAATGTTTATCAGTGACCAAAAATGTGTAAGTAGCCCATTGGTTGCGAGGGTGGCCTCCCCTATCACTAATCTTTTATTTCTACATTATGTATGTACAGGTGTGTGGTTTTTGATAGACACTGGTGCTTAGTATTCTTAATACCAAGGACACTCTCCAGGACACGACAGTCATTCTAAACTTGGTGACATCAGACTGGTAGCTGACAACGAATCTGAGATCCCCACCCACGATTATGAGACCCAAGAATTATTATTTGGGAGCGCCAAATATCATTGGGAGTTCGTCGTTGCTGACATCATAGAGACAATGCTTGGTGCAAATTTCCTCTGACATTTGCACTTCCTGATTGATGTTGCTCACCAACAGTAAGGCATGCAGACTCTTACTCATCAACACCTCTTCAACCCACCCCCTCTGACCTCGCTGTCCACATCTGCGCCCCCAGGGATGCCTACGCCCCCCTCCTCACGTCGTTCCGGAAGTCTTCTGTCCAGAACTTCGCCAAGCACAGTATATATCATTATATCAAGACGACGGGGCCCTCAGTGATTGCAAGATTCAAGCATCTGTCCAAGGCTATTCTACCTTCCACCACGAATTAATGTCTGTGCATTTGGCTGTCTGTCATTTTCGCTACTTCTTAGTAGGTACGCCTTTTGTCCTTTGCTCGGATCACATGCCTCTGGTGCATGCCTTCATCAACAGTCCAATGCCTGGTACGCTCGTCAATGCCTACATCTCTCCACAGTGGCTGAAAACAATTGCACACTTCAACAATTCCCTGGGAAAATTAATCCTGTTGCCGATACCCTGTCAAAAACCCCATTGGCTGCCATTCACCTGGGAGTGGATTATAATGCCATGGCTAAAGCAGAAAAAAAGTTCTAGAGTACCAAGCATGTAGGACATCCTGTACATCCCATCATTGGGAAGACGTTACTCTCGACAACGCCAACGCGACCCTTCTCTGTGATGTCAGTACTGCTAAAGCATGACCATGGATATCCGCTCCAATGTACTGACGGATATTTGCTTTCTTTCATGGCCTTTCCCATCCCTTGCACCATTCTACTGCACAGCTACTAAAGACGAAGTTCATTTGGCATGGCATTACTAAGGATACTAGGGATTGGGTCTACGCCTTTACTTGATGCCATACGTCAAAAGTACATTGACACACAGATTCAAGAGTATACGCCTTTCCTTAACCTCAGCGTCATTTTTCCCACATTCACGTCAACATAGTAGGTCCCTTACCCAAATCACAAAAACATCGTTACAGGTTTACAGTTATTAAATGTTTCACTCCTTGGCCCGAAGGCATTCCCATGGAAACTGCAACGTCCGACTCATTTACATCTGCCTTGCTCTCAGGATCAATAGTAAGATTTGGTATCCCTTAGCATATTACTTTTGACAGGGGTACCATTTTCACCTTTCAATTGTGGACATCACTAGCAAATCTTATGGGTATCACCCTACATCAGAGAACTGCTTGCAACTCTACAGTCAATGGAATGGTTGAATGTTTTCATAGCATCCTCAAAGCAGCTTTGATGTCCAGCTGCAATGATTCCAACTAGCTTTACTGCTTTTGCCTGGGTCCTACCTAAACTAAGGATCACTCCTAAAGATGTTCTGGATGTTTCGTCAGCTGAAATAGTATATGGAAAATTATTTCTGTCAGCATCCTCCTCTGACAATTTCCAGCGCTTACAGGAAAATTTACTCCAGATTTACAAGGTCCCAGTGAAGCACCACATGCTGACATATTTTCACTCGGCAATGTACTTATTCCTGTGCAACGATATTAGCAAGCCACCGCTGATGCCCCTTTATACGACGCTTTCCTCATGATCCGTAACACACCGAATGCTTTCTTAACGAATGTTCGTGGCAAAGAAGAATGGGTCTCGAGTGATTCACTAAAATCTATCTCCTGTAAGATGAACCACATACAGTGTGCCTCTCAGGAGCATGGCACCTATTTCACATGTATGTTATTCTTAGGAGGGAGCCATGTTTCGCACATGTTTATTACGCACTCATTCTCTGTAACTATTGCTTTTTGTTTTATCGCTAACTCTTCCCCACTCTGAAGACAGACTAACCTGTGTAAGCTTGCTAGCTCATGTTTTGATTTCTTTGAATTTTGGTGATAGCCTTGCTCACAAGTATTTGTATATAAGTGGGTTGTCTGTTTAATAAAGTTTAGTTGCATTCCTCTTGCCTCTCTGTTATAAACTAACAGCTACTTGCACAACTTGTAGGAATTACTCGGAGATAAGCATTGTTGCTCACAGAGTTAGTGATTCAACTAAAGATGAATAAAAACTGAACATAAAAGACACCCATCCTTGTACAAATTTGGCGAGATATCTTGAAATCTGCACTTTCTCCTGTCAACGTAACAGTTACTCCTTTGATTAAACCAGATGGGACTGTCACTCATGGTTGAAAGAAAAGGCAACCATTTTGCCAGATGTATTAAGCAGTAAGCATATCTATGAGAAACCCAATCAACCTCATTCCTCTTTCCTTAATGCCAAACTTATTAGTTTAGCTTAACGAGGTGCAGTTCTTAAAAATATTTTCCTTTTGTTCATAAGCTTTCTGCTATTTATGTAAGTTAGCAAGAGGAGGTTCTTTTTGCACTTTTTAGTGAATTAGTGATGTTCTTCTAATGGATAAATGTACTTGTGGTAGCTTAACTTTTGCTGATTACTGGCCATTTTCCATAACTTCCGTAGTATCTGAAGTTTTTAACCATCTTATGGGAAAATGTTTAAGTAGTTATGCTGAAGGTAATCATCTGTTTCTTAGTTTGCAGTTTGATTTTTGCAAAGGCCTAAAATCATGTGATTACCTTCTCATGATATTCAATGCTATATAGAAATTTCTTGATAGTGGTCAGGAAGTTGGTATGATAGACTGATAATATAGTATTGTCTTTGATGGTGTTAATCAGATTTCCAAACATAAGCTATGGAAATAGAGGGTCTTTTCTTAATGTCATTATCAAATTTTCAAGCAGATGATGCTACTCTCTTTGAATTATTTCTATCTGTTGAATGCAGACGTCTGGTTGTTGGATCCCTTGCCAGAGATGTAGCTAAAATTAATATATGATGAAAAATTGTAAGGTATGAAGTTAAACACTAAAAATACTCAAAGTAAGATTGTAAGTCAAGGACAGTGGTTCCTTAATAGCCAGATTTTTCATTGATAATATCTCTAAATGTCTACAAGGCCTTTAGAATTATAGATCGGGGTTTTAATTGGTCTTCTTCAAATTCGTAGATAATTGGTTCCTTGAGAAAGTCTTTTAAGATATTTGGTGATCAACATATCCTATGGAGATGTTTTAATTCATTCGGTAATTCTTTGATATTGTTCTCTAGTCTAGCCTTTTCCTGTGGATTCTCATTTTAATTTGATGGAAAAAAGTGAAAGTCTAGTAGATTGCTTACACTACTTTGGATATTGATTTTCACCATCGTTTAGTTAGTTCTTTGTGCATGTTGTATACAATTTTTCATAATTCTAGCAAGTATTTGCATTTATATCTTCCCCAATAGTATCATATGGTAAGTAATACTAGGCATGCAACTCATTTTAATAGCCTTTCCTTTTCCATCACAAGGCTCAATACTATGCAGTCTTCTATAAATTTTGTTCCTGCTCTTATCCGAATGTGGAAGTGCACTCCTAATATGGTAGTTGAATTGGTGGAACTTCAGATGTTCAAACTTGATACAGATGCTACAGTGTTGAACAGGTTGATATGAAGCTATTTTCATAGTTTATATATATATATATATATATATATATATATATATATATATATATATATATATATATATATATATATATATATATATATATATATATATATATATATGTGTGTGTGTGTGTGTGTGTGATTTAATTAACACCATCTTAATAAACTTTAAGATTTTTCTATGAACAGTTTAAATATTATTTCTCTATAATATATAGGAGACTGGTGACCAATCAAATTTGTTCATGTTCTGTGACAATATCTGACCTGTATCAATGTTCTGATTTATATCTTTTTCTATTCCTTTTGCAAGAACTATTAGTTAACATGTAATCTTTTTCGAATATGTTTATGAGAATGTTTTAAATTTTCTATGGAAATGAAACTCCGTGTGTACATACATTCAGAGCAATACCCCTACCAACTTTCTAAAGATTAGCAAGCATCACACCACTTAACATCCATTGAGATGCCATAGCTAGAAAGGAAAAGACCAAACAAGCGAATGATCCCAAACACCCACTCCACAACCATCACAAAACGAGATGTTTAAAATCACCGAAGAGCTACACCCCTAGTTGGAATAGCAGGATTCTATAAGCCCAAGGGCCCCAGCAGGGAAAAATAGCCAAGTGAGGAAATGAAATGAGGGAATAAATAAACTAGAGGAGAAGTAATAAATATAAAATATAAAAGATCTTGATATCAGTAACAACATTGAAATAGATATGTCACCTATGAACTATGAAGGGAGGCTCATGTCAGCGTTTTCACCATGAAAACATTAATTAAGAAAAATAATTCCACAATGAGGTCACAGTTAGACAGTTAGAATAAAACTTCTAGAATACTGTGTACAATAGTACTGAGCCTTATGATGAAGGTAAGACAGTTAGAACTAGCTGCATACTTAGCATGTGCAAGATGTCAGTCTGGGAAAATCAGAATACAAAGGATGGTCAGAATTATAAAATATACATATTGGACCACAAGACTTAGTCCAAAAAAACTAAAATTAGAATAACCAGGTGAAGAAAGGCGAACAATACTCGAAACAAAGCAGAATGAAAGAATTGAAACATTGCTTCAGAATAGATTGATCATCAAAAATCTTGATAGACTTTCTCAATAAGACGTTTGTTTATGGGTAATTGAAAGGGAAGTAGACCGAATGTGTTCGTCAAAAGTAAATTTGCAATCTGGAATAACACCTAGAGTTTTAAAGAAGTTTTGTATAGCTAAAAAAACCTTATTGATGTACATGTATGACTTAAGGGAGCCCGTGTCCTAGCCCAACTCACAATCATACTTTGAGTTTTGTTAGGGTTCAGCTTCATGTCCCATGATTTGCACCATGTACTTATTTTAGCTAGATCTCTACTACAGGATTCAGAAACCCAAGATATATATTCAGGAGATTGAATTGATGCAAAGAGAGTAGCATCATCTGCATATGCAACGAGCTTGTTTTCTAGGCTAAACCACTTATCATGTGCATATAATATAAAAATAATGTGCAAAGAGCATTACCTAGAAGACCTATACTTACTATGGTGCTCCTCAACAACAACTCTTTGCAATCTTTTACTTAACCCACCTACTCACAACTGATTGAGTTAAAAACTATGGTCTCATGATTAACACAGTCAAAGTCAGCACTAAAACCCACGCCAATCATACGAGCTTCCCGACCACTATCAAGGTATACCTGTACATCACTGGAAATTGTTAGAAAGTTATCAGATGCTCCAAGACCTTTGCGAAAACTAAATCACAAACTAGGGAACAGATTATTACCTTCAGCATACCTATTTAGACGTTTTGCCAAAAGATATTGAAAAACTTTAGATAATAGGAGTTATAGAAATTGTGCAGTAATCAGCATGACTAGAGTTACCACAAACACATTGACCTACTATCGTTTCCAGAGGCCGTGTAATAGTGTTTTTCCCAAATATCTAACAAACCGGCTTATGAATTTCCATGAAACTACAGCAATGAATGTTTCAAACATTGACAGATGTGCTTAATTAACCAGTTTACTCTTGGAAA
>NC_090750.1:24288422-24300922 GCF_036898095.1 Palaemon carinicauda
ACTATCACAGAGTAATGATTCATTTAGATGTTTATTTGTCGGAAAATTTTGTTTACTTCTTTTTTGATTGCATATCATCAATTTTTTTTAGCTAGAATATTATATTGTTTTACATTTTTTTTTTATTTTTCGATTTTATTTTCCTTCAATTTTTTTTTTGGGGGTTAGAATTCTAATTTTATAGTCGTAAAATAATCGACAATCATCCAGCAATCCACCATACAATTTTTATGCATATCCAAGAATAATTAGATGAGTAAACAACACCTTGAAATTGACATACCCTTCCTACATTTCAGGTGGCAGATTAGGGAGTCTGAGTCAGTGTGGTTGGCGGCCATTTTGTGGACATATCCGAAGCGTAAGTTGCCCTATCTATATATATTCTTGTTCCCTATGGAATTTTTGATATTTTGGTATATTTTTACCTGCATAAATATCATATTATATATTGAATATATGTATTTTTTTACGAAATTTCTAAGTACTCAAAAAATGACCTTTAGATATGGCCCCTGATATAAATGTAGTTTACAAAATAATGAAGATTTTTTTACATATTTCTATTTTAGGATAACATATGTTTATTCCCTAAAAAAATTATCCACTTCCTATTTCATTTGGGTACCCCAAAAAATTCATGAAATTTGGACAAATTTTTTTGGCCAAAAAAAGTTACCCTTTTTTCTCATTTCAGATCTTCACCTCCATGGGTCTGACTTCATCCAAAATACATCAAGATGCGTCCTAAACATTCAAGAATCAATTCCTAAAAGGATTTGTGTATATATTTATAAATTTTTTTTTTATGAATTTTTATGTAAGGTCTTTTTTTCTACTTACTTTTTTAAAATATTTATAATAAATAGTTTTTCTGCAGATGAGTAGTATTTATCTTTACAGTAGTTTCAAGCATTCATTGAATTTTTTTTGGCAAAAAAAAAAAAAGGAGGTTACTGCAAAAACAGATTTTTCAAGAATTTTTTTTTGCGTCGGGGTCGCGTGTGACCGAGTATACCCTTAAAGGGGTGTCCGAGGAGCGTACCTATCCAGGGTTAAGGAAGGGAGAGAAGAGAGAGTTTTAACTATGGTAAGTAGATCTTCTGGGGGGATGGACACTTCAAAATCAAACCGATGTCGTCTAGTATTGAATAATGCATAAGTGGCTCTAACATTACATTGGTTAGAAACCACAGGCCTGATGGCAAGGTATTCAATACACATTGCCTGATGGTACTTATACTGAAGGACATTATGCTATTAATTTACAATTGTTTTTTTCTTTTTTCTTAAATCATGTATTTAGCAAACATAATAGAAGTCTAGAGGATGGCTAGTAGTTCATCAAAAGCTTTTCATCTACTTATTTTTAGTTCATCTTTAATCTAAATTATAAAAATTATCACTCCTGTCATGTTCATATGGTTGTTTATTATTTTTACGACATTTTCCTTTTAAGAAATATTTATCAAAACTTGCTACAAATGAATTTTTGTTGAACAGATGGAAATTAGACTTGTTTCATAGTTTATTTGAAATAGAATTTACATTGTCAGTAACCTCACGTTTTTTCTTTTATCTGATGGGCCGGTTATATTAGGAATTAATTTTCCGCCTCATTGAATAACCTTTTCTGGTTGTATGATATTTGCCAACCTGACTCTGGCCCAATAAAGTCCACTTTCTTCATTGAGGCAGCAAAATAGATCTTAAAGTTATCTTTCCTTCAGTCCTGATCGCAGCCTCTTCCAAAAAGGTGTGTTAAATTTCACGATCTCTCACATCTATTATAACAAATTATTATGGCCAGCTTCTCTTATCCCAATATCTTATGTTTCTTTTGAAAAGTTTTGAGACCGTTATTGCGAGCGATAATAATTTCAGACCGAAGTGAATGAAATAGAAAAATCTCATTAATTCTTCGAGTCCTTCAGCAGTGGAGCTATTGTGACAACAGTCTCCAAAATCCTTTTTCGCCAGACTTGACAAATTACATCACAGGAAGCATATAGCCTGGCACAGTAATTTGGCGTCAACCTCAGATGGATTTTAAGTTGTGCTCAAGGCATATAATTGTTCATGAGAGAGATTTGTTTTTAGGAACGTTTTTCAGTGTGGTTCCATCACCCTAATGTAATGGAAAGTTGCAGTGTTTTTTAGACTCCTGCTGCATCTCCCACACCCCAAGTAATTACCGGAGGACGATGGTTGAGCTGCCAGGCTTTCAAGATGAAATCTCTCTTGCCACAAGATGAATATGTCCAATTTTGGTTTTCCTTCTCGTTCTGGGAATATCTTTTTTTCTTTTTTTATTTATTTGTTTCCTAAATAATTTATCTACAGAAAGCAACATATCATGTTTATTATTGCGTTACATCTACAGTACTTCGATTTCTCAGTTTTTACATGATAAAAAAATCCTGTCGTGGTCTAAGATTTCTGCCGAATCCAATTTGCTTGAATTTTTGTCGCTGTTTCCCCTCGGCATAAAGGAAATAATCTCCTATACATATATAAAAGTCATAATGTCCAAAACTAGAGATACCTTTTTTGGTAAAATTTACAACCGGTCAGCTTTCTCATTATTCTCAGAAATTATCAATTTTGTAAGAATTACCCGTAGTAGTGGAGAAATGATTCCAGCTTGGCACCAACAGTATATGATTTAGTTCTGAGATGTAATAGCGACACAATTTTCTTCTGATTATTATTTTGAATTACAATAAATAATTACAATTTAGCAATTTCTTATAAATAGAAGGAAAAACATTTATGTTTTATCAAAGAGATTCACTTATCATTTCGAGCATGCACTATCCATTTTTCTACAGGGAGCTAATGACCAATACTGTCTCATCTCTTCGGACTTTCCTTACTTTAATTATGCTGTGTGTTCTATTAAAGTCATATGGAAAATATGGTCCCTGTTTCTTACGACCGTGGCTATATTTTTGAAATATTCGACGCTATTCATCATTGAGCACCCTTCATTGAAAAATTTAAGATTCTTTTTTACGCTTCTTTCTGTATATTGTAAGTATCACCGCAATGTTCTTATGGCTAGAGTTTGAATCAAGGTGAAAAATTTCACCAATTATCAATGAACAGATGATGATTGCCTTAGAAGTGATAGTTTGAGATTTTCACAAATCTGTATTTTACTGTACGCCGAAGTTGGGCTCTGTAGAGACATCATGGGGAAGATTTGTTCATGGTATGTGCACTAGCAATGGGATTATTTGTCCTTCTATCTTTGTGTGGATAAACAAAAGCATTGATCATATATTTGTAAGGCTTTTGGGGTAAAAAAAAACAAAATTGCAAAAAAGATGTCTTACTCGCTGGCATGTTTATTGATTAGAAAAAATTAAGGTGGAATTCTTGTGATGAGCATGTGGAAACATTACCATGCAGTTATATTTAATTTCCTGTAAAAATAAATCTTTTATGATTTTTTTTGGGTATTTTTTCTTACCCGAAAAAGGGGGTAAGAAAAAACATAGTTGGGGTAAAAAAAAAACCTTCATTTTGGCTATTTTAAGACAATATAGAGGTCCTCTTGTGGCTCAAGGTAAAGTAAAATAAAATGTCTTCTATTTCATATAACTTAACATATAGTTCATTAATTCATTAAGAAAAATGTATGGTATTTCATTTAATGTTTTTACACCAATCTCATTATTCACCATCAAAGCTTAAAGAATATTTCCTAAAAGCACTCAATGCTAGCTTATTGGGAAATTTGAAGTAATCCCCTTTTATTATATCTGCATTTGTAGGACCCAAAAATACAAATTCAGAAGAAACAATCTGAATATCTTTAGATACTGGTTGCATCCACGTGAGTTTTTCTGGGTCAGGTGAAATGCTTTTCCTTCTTAAAAAGTCCACTTCTACAGATGAAACACTTTCATTTTCATCATATTCAAAAGTCTTGGTAATCTTACCCCAGTAGTAAGACTTTGTAGGAGTAGAATAAAAAATTGCATAAAATTTTCCTATAACACTGTCATCTAACACTGGCATTTGGAAGAATTCTTCTTCAGGAACGTTTTCATCTGCAGGGATGTGCTCTTCGACTGAAGATTCTTCGTCCATAGCATCTGTATCATCTGTGTCCTCTAGTTCCATCACTGGTTGTTGGTCATCCTCCTCTTCTGAGTCACTGTCTGAGGATATTTTGCACTTTCTCTTAGACTTAGATTTGCTTTTATTTTCTAACTGTTTTGAGATTTCTACTCCTGTTATGATTTGGGCTTTCATATTTATGCGACGACGTGTGGGCTTGGATGTATTTGGTGTCTTCCATCTTGCCTGCATAACAGTCCCTAATGTTGTTTCCTCATTGGATTCTTGTAGAATCACACTGTAGCGCATATTATGAGGGGCTCGTCGTTGAATTTCCTTATAAAGCACATCAATTGGTAAAGAATGTAGAATTCTGTTCAGCTCAGAGTCCGAGTATTTCGAAATGAATGGATCATTCTTATAACTTTTATTAAAGTTCGATGTTGATGCTTCTGACTGAGGTGTTGAAGCTCTTGTAGCAGGAGTAGTTGGTCTTATGGTGGGGGTAGTTAACGGACAAACTGGAGCAGGTATAAGCGGGTCTAAGGATTCTGTAAAATCTCTACAGAAACAAGTTGAAAGTGGCAGTAGCTGGTTTTCATTTTGCTCTGAGAGATCCTTATGCATGGGGTGAAACGGGTTTTGTGTGTGCTCTGCTGTATCCTCATGCAAGGAGTCCAAAAGTGGTTCTCCATTGCCATCCTTTGGTGATCCCATTGTTATCCATTTTTCATAAGTTTTAAGTTTTAGGGGATTCAGCCTATTTTTTTTATTTATCCCTGTTGCAGGGATAAATCCCTGTACTCTCGAATCCTTTCTTTATATTCTGTGGGGAGAGTCTTTTCTCCCAAACTGAGCAAAGCATATTTACAAAACCACATTTTCTCAGTGGTTCTCGTGCTCCTGTTTTATTGACATGATCATTCAAAGCATATTGATAGTAATTCTTCAATGGGACAAAACAGGTAACATCAAGTGGTTGAAGAACATCAGGAAGTTTTAATATAGATATGTTTTCTTTCTTCGCCAATTCAAAAGTTGCTATTGAGGTATGACTAATATGGCCATCGAGAATTAACAGTAAAGGACGCCTGTCTTTTGTTTCGTCTACGAAATACTTGAAAATGTCCTCGAAGATTGGTGTTGTCATCCCGCCATTTTCGGAAACAGCATATTGTGTTCCAGGAATGTCTTGTGTACTTTTCCAGGTACTTTGCATGTGCTTTCCTCTAAATACCACTACAGGAGGAAGAGTAGTACCATCTGCACAACACATAGTAAGAACAGTGGTATTTTCCTGATTTGCTCCATAGACAACATGTATGGTTTTCTTCCCCACTGAACCTATGGTCTTGCATTTTGGTGGGTCATGAGGAAACCCTGTTTCATCAAGATTCCAAATACATTCTGGTCTATTACTTATACCAAGACGTTCTTGTGCTCTCTGAATCAAGTCGTAATATCCATAAATCACAAAAGGGTCAGCAGTTACATTTTTTTCGAGCTAACTGCATTGTTCCACCCTTTTTTAGACGAAGATTATGTCCACTGAGAAATGAAGCAGCCCATTCCTAACCAGGACGACCACCCACGAAAGGGGTTGGAATCTCATTGGCGACTACGTGATCGTGGACAATACCCATAAATTCTGTCATGGTTGGTCCAAAACCCATCTCCTCCATCTCCAGAAGTGCACTCTTCAGCTTATCCTCTAGCTCAGGTGAGAGGGCTGTCTTCCAGCCCAGAAAAGAGAGTGCAAAATAATATATACTAATTTCAATTTGAGAGGAATTCTTTTCGGTTTGGTTCATTGAAATGTGAGAGATAGATGGGCTTGATCATACAATTTATTCTATGTGTTCTTTGATTTGCTCCAGCCAAAGAAGTTGAGAAACACATCATTTAGTTGGGGATGATAAAAGTTGAACAGTTGCTTACCCTTTTATCAGTGTGTTCCTCTCCGATAGTTAATGCTCTGTTTCGGAGCATAGAAATTGACATACAGTACTTCAATGAAGTTGACCGCACTGAAGTTCCATGCTATATTTCTTCTAATGCTTTCCTCACAGTTTCTTCATTCCAGGGTTTGATTTTCTTTTTGTAGTCACGAGGCATTTTTCAAGAGTTCAGGTTACACCAGCTAACTCTATGGCAATAACCTTAATACCTAACCTCACACTTGGGAGTTTCTTTACCATCAGACCTTACAATATACCAGCCTGTTAAGACAAATTCAAACTTGTTCAAGCAGTGGTAGCTTACGCACACAGGCAACACTTCAGAGGAAACAGGCTAAACTACTAGTACTTGTTTGGTTATAATAAGAACATGGGGTGAGAAAAAACACCACATGGGGTAACAAAATACAACATGGGGTAACAAAAAACACCACATGGGGTAACAAAAAATACCACATGGGGTAACAAAAAATACCACATGGGGTAACAAAAAATACCACATGGGGTAAAAAAAAATATCATGATCAGTTTTTTCTTACCCCACTATTTGGAAATTTGGTGGGGTAAAAAAAAAACAGCCCTTATGACACTAATCAGTAGAGGCTGCTGATCTGGGACAATTAGACCGCCACTACAACTCTATGTGGACTACAACCCATGTTTCACAGATCTCCAAAACCTATCTGGGGTAAGAAAAAACAGAAGTTTGTGAAAGTCAATAATAAGTTTTAGAGACCCATTTTTCAATAACTTTACACTGATGGCGTTGCATGTTCTTAAATATAGAAATTAAGGAAATCTGTAACATGGACACATAGTTATTGAGTTTATCTTCATGTGTATAGAATTGAATGATAATTTTTTTTTCTGAAGAGGGGGGGAGGGCCATGTTTTTTCTTACCCCAAAAACCCCCATGTTTTTTTTTTTCCCCCAACTGACTAAGTACCACCGCAATGTTCTTATGGCTAGAGCTTGAATCAAGGTGAAAAATTTCACCAATTATCAATGAACAGATGATGATTGCCTTAGAAGTGATAGTTTGAGATCATCACAAATCTGTATTTTACTGTGCGCCGAAGTTGGGCTCTGTAGAGACATCATGGGGAAGATTTGTTCATGGTATGTGCACTAGCAATGGGATTATTTGTCCTTTTATCTTTGTGTGGATAAACAAAAGCATTGATCATATATTTGTAAGGCTTTTTACACACGCATTGCTTCATTTAACTGTGTCCTTTCAATGGAATTCTTTGCTCATCAATGCAGCGCATCTTTTGTATAATTAGGTATTACACAATTTCTAAGTAAAATCCATGACCATGATGGAACTGAAGTGGATGGGAAGTAGAAAATAATTTTTGTGCCCCAAAAAATACAGGAACGTATGCATAGATACTTGGAAGCTCTTAAATGATTCAAAATGGCAACTGATGATTACGTCATGAATAAAAGCAGAAAACCTCCCTCGAACAATCTGGAACGAAAATGCGCAAAACCAACTACCAGACTCCCAAAGTAAAATAATGGACTCCCACAAAGTCAGTAGTTTTCCCCATTTTAGTCCACCAATACGTAAGTTATTATACCCCAGTAGTCAAGCACCCATTAGGTATATAGAGTAACTAATATAGACGGTCATGAGCTGTTCTTTTCTTTTTTTTATTTTAGGTGGAAATTAAAGTACATACAGTAGTTTTTAAAATGTTAAAGTGGAGGATTATTAGAAATAAAAACTCTGGGATCAGGTGTTCATAGATTTAAGGAAGAGATGCCAAAGTGTTCATATAGAAGAGTATATGAGGTTGAAGTGTTTATAGGAATTAATATGTAACGCCAGAAGTTTTTATAAGTATAGAGATACAGGGGTGAAGTAATTATAAATGAAATATTAGCGGTTGAACCATCCTTAGAAAAAAAAAAAAAAAAAAAAAAAAAAAAATATGAGAGGCTGAAGTGTTTGTAATTATATAGATGTCATGTGGAAATATCTTTTTTAGTATAAAGACGAGGGGTTGAAGAGCTTATCGGCATAAAAATGTGGGGTGAAATTCTTATGTGTTAAAGTGTTTATAGATTTAAGTATAAGGAGTTATAGATAGGGGATGAAGCGTGTATATGTGTGTATAGGTATAAAGATGAAGGACTGAAGTATTTATAAGCCTAAAAGTGTTTGACTGAATTGATTATCACCTTTCGAAAACTTTTTTATAACCCTGACTAAGTCGTGACTAAGTGGTTCTGTTGTTTGTCCACTGCTGCTACATAAATTTCCCTTTTATTATGGAGAACTTATTGTACGTTAAAAATGAAAATCAGTTTTACCTGTTGTTTTTGCGGTATCTAGGTGAATTTGTCTAGAACATTTTGCCTAAAATTGAATTTACCTAAAACTATTTGCATACAACAGTTAGTCTAAAACAACTTATCTGATGTATAATACATCTACGAGAAAATTAATCTAAAATACAGTTTGTCTAAAATTCATTTCTATCAGCCGTATATACACACACAGATATATATATATATATATATATATATATATATATATATATATATATATATATATATATATATATATATATATATATATATATATATATATATATATATATATATATATTTATATATATATATATATATATATATATATATATATATATATATATATATATATATATATATATATATATATATATATATATATATATATACATATATATATGTAAATATATATGAACATATATATATATATACACAGTATATCTATATGTATATATATATATATATATATATATATATATATATATATATATATATATATATATATACATATATATATATATGTATATATATATATATATAAACATATAAATATATATATATATATATATATATATATATATATATATATATATATATATATATATATATATATATATATATAAACATATATATATATATATATATATATATATATATATATATATATATATATATAAATAAATATAAATGTATATATATATATATATATATATATACTCTATATATATGTATATGTATATATATATATATATATATATATATATATATATATATATATATATATATATATATATATATATATATACTGTATATATATGTATATATATACACATACAGTATATATATATATATATATATATATATATATATATATATATATATATATATATATATATATATATATATATATATGCTTATAAGTCACTAAATAGCGTGTGACAATATATTCAGCCAAGGCCACAGGAAAAATAAAAGAAGGCGTACCGAGCGCTTTCGTGTTATTTCAACACATTTTCGAGGTACAATGCTAAAAACACAGAGAACATCTAAGAAAGTGTTCTCTGTGCTTTTAGCATTGTACCTTGAAAATGTGTTGAAATAACACGAAAGCGCTCGGTACGCCTTCTTTTATTTTTCCTGTGGCCTTGGCTGAATATATATATATATATATATATATATATATATATATATATATATATATATATATATATATATATATATATATATATATATATATATATATATATATAATATATGTGATGCCCGTACAGTCTCTTCCCAGTTTAATATTTATTGAGAAAACTTGTTAACGGTGGAAAGGAATTGTTGCGTACTTTATTTTGCTGCCGAGTATGAATAGTTATTTGCTCTGATATGATACAGGAGTAGGTATATACGGCTGGTACAAATGAATTTAGAATACTTTCTTTCAGATGAATTGTTCCAGACAAAGTGTTTTAGAAAGATTGTTTTACATAGATTATATTTTACGCGGATTGTTTTAGAGAATCTAACCATTCATATACCATTTTATGTCTTTACCAAAATCTTAATATGGTTGAGCTGAGGCAAAATGCGACTGTATGTAAATTTTAAACCAATAATGTTCTTTACGAATAGTCAGTTCCTAAGGGTCAGTTACGAACCTCATTCGAAAATCAGTTGAGAACAAGGAACTGAGGGGGCATGGTCTAGCAGCGTCAAGGTTGCCAATTTAGCATTATGGATGTTGGGTACTATCGTTGCTTGCTAGGCAACACTCTCAGCTAACTCCGCCCACCTCCTCTCGTAACATTAAAAAAAGAATAATTTCAAGTCCAGAATTTTCATGCATCTTCCAACCAAGTGGAAACATTTTGCAATCCCTAGCATGTGTGTCATACAGCATACCTTTTAACAACACTATATAAGACTTTGTAACAAAACTACGTGAAATGAACATTAATTCTTTACAATAACATAAATTTACATATATGCAACTGAATAGAAATGCAGTTAAAGGAATGACGATAATCTTATGTAATTTACAAACATTTACTTAATCCTACATGAGTGGAACTCACCTTACAAGCTGGCTATAAATCTCTTAAATACACAAATAAAATTTGTGAATAAAATAATATACTCTTATGTAGAGCAGCTTAGTAAGAATTTTTATGAAACTGGTCTAATGTAAATATCTCATTTATTTCATTTGTGTATTTAAGAGGTGTATAGCCAGCTCATCAGATGAGTTCCTCTCTTGTAGGTTCAAGTAATTGTATGTAAATTACATAAGACTTTCGTCTTCCATTTAATTGTATTTATCATTCCAGTCAGTATATGTAAATTTACATTGTTTATAAGGATTAACTTTTTTATTTTACATATTTTTTTACGAAGTCTTTTGTAAATTTGATTTAGGTATGTTGTATCACAAATGAGGTTTGAACATGAGGTTTGTAATTTTTATTTTTCTATTTTTCACAAGGTATTACATCATGTTTATATTTCTACGTGGTTAGAATGTTCTTGAAAACCCCAAAGTTAGTTTTATCTTTTTTTTTTTTTTATAGTTTCGAGGAAGGAGGTGGACGGACTTAGCTGAGAGAGGGTTACCTCTCAAGCAAGGTTTGTTCCCATTTATTTTTGTAAGTTGGCAGCTTTGGCTCCGCTAGAGCCTGCCCCCAAGCTACAAGAATGAATTATTAGAATCATCTAGAAGTTTCAAGTCAATATATATGTCCCTAGGAAATCATGAGCAGCAGGAGAGATCCAACCTATCCCTTTGAAAGAGCCAACATCCTCTCTCCTCTCAAGTGCATCGATTTTGTGCCCTCTCAAAAGTGAATAAGTTTTATGCAACATATATCGTGTGTAGTGTTTTCAAATGTGATAAATATATTGAATGTGATTTCAAGTTATTGTGTTAATGTAAGTACTGGTATTATATGAATATTTGTAACTGGCCCTGCGAGAATTAGGTTAAAACAGTGAAGTGTATTTATATTGCTTATCTGTTTGGAAACCTCGTGTGAGCTAAAACACGTAAGTGTATAGGTTACTCTTATGTACATTTCATTAACGATTTAATCATTAGAGTGTTAAAGTGTTAACTATTTTCATTAATTATCAAAATTAAATATTTATATAAATCAATTTCTAGTGAAACAAGTGATTCTATAAATTCTTTTGTTTTAGTCTAAGGTTTTGCTCAGATTTAATATTTCAAGTAATTTAATTTTGGTGTTAATCCTTTTTGCATTAGTGTTGTAATTTTTTATAGAATATATTTATTTTTGTAAAGTGTGTATTATTTCGATCACCAATATCTTTTAATAGACCTTGCCCGTAATCCCTGACTAACAATCAAAGTAAGAGGTAGTTTTTAATATATTAAGTAAAATAATTAGAACATGAAATAACATAACATAAACAATTTGCTTGAAAGTTCGAGTTAAAGGAGAAGTTTAAACTTTCAATGGACAAGAGGAGTCTAGTTTGAGTAAAAATGTTTCACATTGACCTTAAAG
The DNA here is from genome assembly GCF_036898095.1 of Palaemon carinicauda. Classification (NCBI taxonomy): domain Eukaryota; kingdom Metazoa; phylum Arthropoda; class Malacostraca; order Decapoda; family Palaemonidae; genus Palaemon; species Palaemon carinicauda. The sequence continues at coordinate 24,300,284 of NC_090750.1, forward strand.
ACCATTTATACTGTAAGATTTGCGATAAAATCATGAAGTTAATGTGATAGTCTTTTCATTTGATCTCTTGCTTATCTAGATCAGCAATCAATCATTTATACAATACTTCTTCTTTTCTCTTGATTTGATATAATGATTTTGGTCAAGTTGTTGAATATTCTTCTAAGCCTATTAATAGAATAATATCTCAAAATACTAGGTGAGATGATGAGAATGGAATATGTAATGGAAGATGTAATATCATTGGAAGGATAAAGTATTAATTAGGTGGAAGGAATCATTGGAATACTTGGGAACTATAATCTTTAATACAGGGTCTTTAGAATTGTAGTTTAATGAAAGATTGAAAAAATCAAATTAGGCAATGCCTTAGTTAAGTAAAGTACACATAATAATCAGACTATACTGTATATCAGTTTAGTGTGATCGGTGTTACTGCATGGATATGAGTAGTGGTATGACAATCAAAAATTATCCAACAGATTTTGTGGATTTGAGAACTAAGCCCCCAGAAGAATACTGGGAGGTAAATAGCTCAACGTGATTAGAAAAGAAACTATAAGAAAGAGTACTCGAGTGAAATATGTGAATGAGATCATAGTGAGGGGTAGATGGAGATAGTTTGGGCATGATCTTCGC